>NW_017099274.1:11693-21854 GCF_001412225.1 Nicrophorus vespilloides
AATTATATATTTATAGATGTGTAAATATTTGTTATGAAACGTTTAATCACGCATATTTCAACTGTCATTAAAATGACATTTTGACGTTTCTATTTCTAGTATTATTATAATTACCTTTGTATGAAATAGCCAATCGTTCACATTAGAATATTTTGACAGTTGCTGTCACTTTTTTGTAAATATCAAATAGTGCTCATTTCATCTGTCAAAGAAGTTGAATACATATCTTTTATTTTTGACATTTCATGTCATAATGAACGTTTCAAGTTTAGATTTTGTATCAGTTACTATTAAAATTTACCTAATTATATATTTATAGATGTGTAAATATTTGTTATGAAACGTTTAATCACGCATATTTCTACTGTCATTAAAATGACATTTTGACGTTTCTATTTCTAGTATTATTATAATTACCTTTTTAAGAAAAAGCCAAACGTTCACATTAGATTATTTTGACAGTTTCTGTCACTTTGTTGTAAATATCCAATAGTGTTCATTTCATCTGCCAAAGTAGTTGAATATATATTTTTTGTTTTTTGATAGATAATTGTTTCATGTCATAATGAACGTTTCAAGTTTAGATTTTGTATCAGTTACTATTAAAATTTACCTAATTATATATTTATAGATGTGTAAATATTTGTTATGAAACGTTTAATCACGCATATTTCAACTGTCATTAAAATGACATATTGACGTTTCTATTTCTAGTATTATTATAATTACCTTTTTAAGAAAAAGCCAAACGTTCACATTAGATTATTTTGACAGTTGCTGTCACTTTTTTTTGTAAATATCCAATAGTGCTCATTTCATCTGTCAAAGAAGTTGGATACATATCTTTTATTTTTGACAGATAATTGTTTCATGTCATAATGAACGTTTCAAGTTTAGAATTTGTATCAGTTACTATTAAAATTTACCTAATTATATATTTAAAGATCTGTAAACATTTGTTAGAATCACGCATATTTCAACTGTCATTAAAGTGACATATTGACGTTTCTATAACTTGAATTATCATAATTACCTTTGTATGAAATAACCCATCGTTTACAGTATTTTGACATCTGTCAAATATGTTGATTATATATATATTGTTTTTGATAGATGTCACAATGACGTTTCCGGTAAAATTCAACTGTCAACTGTCATATTGACGTTTCTATTTCCATTGTAATTCTTAATTACCTTTAATAATTAATAAATTAATTTCGTGCGTGCAAAATATAATATAAAAATTGTTGATGAAATATTAAATTTTACACATTTCATCTGTTATTGAAGTTGGTAACAACGAATGTTTATTTGCTTAGGTATAAAGAGAAATAACAATGTTAAACGATAATTATTGATGTAATAACATTCAATGTCAAATGTCAAATGCATTTTCCGTGTCGTTTAAATTTTCTCGCCGCGATGATTCACATCTGCATTAATAATGATGATGATGATGACCCAGTTGCATTCATGTGAACAAACAACGACGACGAATAGCAAAAAAAAGGGTTTGCATTCTTTAATAGGCGACAATTAAAATAAATTCGGTCGACGCCAGTTGGCAACGCGTCTAGATTTAATTCGATTTCCTATCTGGAGCATAGACCAATTGATGCAGAGATACATTCAATTGAAAAACTACATCTGCTTTCATCGAGGTCTTCTGAACAACATAAACAACAAAACAACACGCCTCGCTCATTCCATAACGCATTAATACGGAACGAAACTATTTGCGATTTTATTTCCACACAAAACAAAATGTATATATTTTTGCGAAGGTCGCAGCAACGAAGTGCAGTACAGATTATTATTATTATTATTGTAAAATCTGGTGCATTTCCAATATGAAAATCCACTTGAAAATTTCGTTTTTTTTTTTCAGTGAGAAATTATGATTGAACACATCTCGAACTTGTGCTAAAATTAGATGTGGGAGAGTTCGGATCTTCAATTAGAACGTCTATTGATGGTGTAATAAATTCCGAGAAACGTGCGTGTGTTTTTTTTTGGTTATGATTATAGTCTTACGTCACTAGTTTAGAGGTAGGTTCGAAGCTGTTAATTCACTAGGATATAATTACTTTAAGTAGTTTTTGTTGTGTACGAAAAACCTTGAATTTTTGAATGTAACTCAATCTATTTGGTATTATGAAATAATGCACATTTAGTTGTTTGATTCTTTAACCCATAATTACCACGGATGGGTCAGAGTGACCCCCCTGATATTTCTTTTCATTCCCATTCTATTGTAAGTGGTTGATCTGATTCTAGTATTTTCTAGTGCACTTTTCAGTAGCAAACACTGAAATATCATCAATATTTCGACATAAACAGAAAATCTATTTGTTGTACTTGTCCAGATTGTTTTGAGCAATAAAATCAGTATTAAATGATGTTAAATTTATTAAATACTAAGTATTAATGTGTATTTGTTCTAAAAATTAATAATTTGTTCTATTTTTTCTTAAATATTTAATAAACGGGTCATTTTGACCCATAAGTAGTATTTGTGTTTTATTTATTTGTCCGTATTTGTTACGGATTAAGGAATTAAAAATCAATAAGTTAGGACAATTCTTCTTGAAAAGAACCTTTGTACTGTAATAAACCGCAATGCAGAGGAATAAAGTTATTAACTCTTTCATTTAAATTTCCTTTAGTAATTTTCGTTAATAAAACCTTGAATTTGATAGAAAATTCGTTAAAAACGTAATAATTTGTTAATGAAACTGTAAAGTTAAATCTAAATTCTTTTTATTCATTTTTTAATTAAATTTAAAGACAAGAAAGCTGATATTTTTCATATAGAAAACATTGTTGATTTCACAGATTTAGATCTTAATCAAAATTGTTGTAATTTTTCTATAATTATTTCCATTAAATTTTTCATCTAAATTTTCGTTAATAAAACCTTAAATTTGATACAAAATTCTCTTAAAATTATGATTTCAAATGAATGAATGTTTATGAAACCGTAAACTAAAAGTTAAATCTATTTGTTTTTTTTTTTTATTAAATTTATAAAGAAAGCTGATATATTTTATATAGAAAACTTTGTTGTTTTCGCAGCGAAAAAATTTCTGGATTCCCATTGTTGGGTTGTAGTATATGAGTGAGTATTAAATTCCTAAGTACAAACAAGCGAGAATAAGCGAAGAATAAAATCGATCCTCGACCCAGACAGTCAGGATCGTAAACGAAGAGCATTCATATTGCGTACGTAATTTAGTATATACTGGTTCTGGTTCACATTTTCTGTGAAAACAGAAAAATAACTTGGATTATTGCATTTCGTCTTACATTTAAACCGAATGTTAAATGTAGAAGAAATTTATAAATTCGAAAATATGTTTAATAATAAATTTATGCAATTACAATGAAAAATAGTGAAATTTTATATTGCTTCCATTATTTTTATCAATGTAAAATTAAGGACAAATTTATTAATTAAACTACTTTAAAAAATCTTATATAATAGTAATCTTAATTAGACTTTTTTACTTTTCAAAGACTAATTTACTATAAGAAATTGAAAATCTATTATAAAAAGTTATGTAACATCATTTAACTACATTTAGTTTAATCTGTAATTAGACTAGAGTTGCGGTTCTCAAACTATAGGTGTCAAATTTTTAATCGGTTTCGAAATGACAGCTGACAAGGTGACAGTTGTACAACTACGAACAGATAAGTTGGATATTGCGACAAAAAGGAGATTAGAAACGCTAGAATAAAACATATTTATTTCAATGTCTTCATTTACAAATAAATAATTGATATTATACTAAATAATTGAGATATTACTTAGAAAATGACAGCTGACAGCTGTCAAAGTTGTACAACTACAAACAGATATGTTGAATATCGCGACAAAAAGGAGTTTAGAAATGATACAATAAAGAATATTTCTTTTCATGTCTTCATTTACAAATAATGAATTGATACTAATTAATTGAGATATTACTTAGAAAATGACAGCTGTCAAAGTTTTACAACTACAAATAGATATGTTGAATATCCCAACAAAAAGGAGGTTAGAAATGATAGAATAAAGAATATTTCTTTTCATGTCTTTATTTACAAAGAATGAATTAATACTAATTAATTGAGATATTACTAAGAAAATGACAGCTGACAGCTGTCAAAGTTGTACAACTACAAACAGATATGTTGAATATTGCGACAAAAAGGATATATCACTAAAAAATATTAGTTTTCACGTCTTCATCTACAAAAAATTAATTATTTAAGATATAACTTAGAACAAATAAAAAAATAATTTTTAAATCAGTTTGTTTATAAAGTTATTAAGAGTAGATTATTGAGTAGCGCCTCATTAGGGATTCATACGCAAGGTTAAACAACAAATGCTATCGTTTTTCCAGTAATGAACTATTATAATAAATACAGACAAAGACATAATAATAAAAGGCAAATAAATATTTTATAAAACTTTAAAATTTTGAATACAAAAAAATGTTAAAGAAAGTAAACATAAACTATTATTACTGTACGCAATAGATTTATGTATTTTTCACCGAACGCCACTGTTACGACAATTGCAGATAAGCAAAATCGCGGAAAGTGCGAAAATCAGAGAAACTTTTCCATGCACAGAAAATATGCACGTAGCTACAAATTACGAACTTATTTATTTATAAACTTTGCATCAGCTGACGTTGTATAATTGTTCAATCTTTTGTTTGTTTTTATCTGCGACCGGAAGTATTGAATCATATTTTATGTCAACAAATCATATTTTATTAAATTAAATATTTATCAAATAAATACTAGTTATTAAAGCTTACATTTTTTGCTCAAATAAAATTTAGTTTATTTTAAAATTTTCATACTGTACTATTGTGTTTCCAAAGCCGCACTATGCGAGGTATAGCTGTATCAGTTATTGTGTGGAAAGGACCAAGTTTATAGTTATTATTAGGGCAAATAAAAAATTTGTAAGTAAAATGTTTAAATCAGTACTAAAAGCGAGAAGAAACTACTAATTCTAACCATATTATAATCAATCTGAATCCGCACTATGCGAAGTATATTTGTATTAGTTATTGGGTATAATGGCTTATGTTTATAGCCAACATTAGAAAAACTGATTTAGTATTAAAAGCAAGAAGAATCGACTAATTCAAACCGTACTATATTGAATCCGAATCCGCACTATGCGAGGTTTGAAAGTATTAATTATTGACTATAAAAGTCTAAGTTTATATACAAAATTAAGACAAATGAAAAATTTGTAAATTAATTAAATACAATTAGTACTAAAATCGAGAAACTAATTCAAACCGTACTACATTGAACCTAGTCCGTACTATGCGAGGTATAGCTGTATTAGTTATTGGGTAGAAAAGTCTAAGTTTATAGGCAAAATTAGGACAAATGAAAAAAATAAATACAATGTTTAAAAGCAGTACTAAAAGCGAGATAAAAACACCTAATTCAAACCGTACTATATCGAATCCGAATTCGCACTATGTGAGGTATAGCTGTATTAGTTATTGGGTAGAAAGACCTAAGTTTATAGTCAGAATTAGAGCAAATAAACAATTTGTAAATAAGTTAAATACAATTAGTATGAAAATGGAGAAGAAACGACTAATTCAAACCGTACTATATCGAATCCGAATCCGCACTATGCGAGGTTTTCTTGTATTAGTTATTGGGTAGAAAGGCCTAAATTATAAGCAAAAAGCCAAAATTAGGTAGAAAAATCGAGAAGTATCTTCTAATTAGTGTTCATAATTACAATCATTAAGTACATAGATTATATAAACAAACATAATAAAACGTTTATATAGACATAATTTAAAAAAAAATCTAGTATAAACACTACAGTTTTTATATTGTTGAAACCCAATTAAGTTTTATTTCGATTGCGTTTTCTTCTATTGCCGTTCGAGATTAGATGTGGAAAATATCTTTATTGCGAACTGTGTGCGCGCCAGTAATTCTAGATCAAAATGGATGCGTTATCTGAATGCAAATAGCGTTTAATTGCGGCGAGCAGCAAATTTCGTTTTGTGCGATCACGTAACTAGTGAAAATCAGTGAAAATAGAAAAACTACAACAATGCTACCATAAATATTTTCAATGTAATGTTGAACGACTCTTTTAAATACACTTTTTTTACGTAGAAAACTATATAGAATTTGTAGCGATAATTTTATCTAAATTTGTATGCAAAATTACAAATTTTCTTATTTTTGAGGTACAATTTGCATTTAAAATTTACAACGTTGAATAATACAAATTTCTAATTTTAAGTTTTTTTTCATTGAAAAAATTATACATTTTTTTTATAATTTACAAAAAAATAAACAAATTTTGAAAGTTTTACACAACTATTGTACTGAATTGAAAAAAAATATTAATAATTTAAATGGAAAATTGTTGGAGACTCACTTGAATTCAAAGCTTATTGGAGAACATCACAGGTAAAAATTACGAGGAAACAATCAGATTCGATGCAAAACTGAACTTATTCTCATAAACTCATCCAACTGGATGATGATGACGCTGGAAACGGTATCTTTTGCGTCTACTTCTATGCTGGGAATACGAACCGCGACTGAGCTAGAAGCTTCAGCGCGTTCGTCGGGTGGTGAAATAGGAAACACGAAAAGGGGGGCAACCTGTTGTCGGCTTGGCATGATCAACATCATCATCATCGTGGTAATATCATAGATCATCGGCGGCTATGATGATGATGATGATGCAAGGCGCCGACCGCCACCGTTTCGACGACGCCGGACGTCGCGGCGCCCTCCGAAAGGCTTACGCAAACTCTGAAGTGTTTATCCAGCTGCGAAGTAAACAAACTAACACCACAATAATAAATATAATGAATCATGCGAGTATAAGAGAAGAAAAACTACAGAAAAAAAAAGGAATGAGGTGTAAATGTACTTATGATAAATATCGATTACGCGAATCTCCAATCTGGATTGAATCAATACACATTTTCCGATACGAGAAATTTGCTCAACCGAATTGATAAAATCGTTACTAGTTTATTTCATAACTTTTTATAAGATTACTACATAATTAGTGTACATAAAAAAATTTAATAATTATTATTTTTGTAACTTTTTATGTACAAATTTTAAACTTCTTGAAATTTTCATATAAAAAACCTCATTTTCATTATTTAATCATTACTTTAAAAGATTATATAAACATTCAAAAGCAAACGCAAATTCTCAAATGTCAAAGTTTAACAATTCAATTTAAGGTTAGGTTATGAATTGGATTTTTGTAATTTTTTATGTACAAAATTTTAAACTTCTTGAAATTTTCATATAAAAAACCTCAATTTTATTATTTAATCATTACTTTAAAAGAATACATAAATATTCAAAAGCAACGTTTCAATGATTATCAGATTTGGATTAACGCAAATTCTGAAACGTCAAAGTTTATCAATTCTATTTAAGGTTAGGTTAGGTTATGAATTGGATTTTTGTAATTTTTTTATGTACAAATTTTAAACTTGTTCAAATTTTTATATAAAAACCTCAATTTTATTATTTAATCATTAGTTTAAAAGATTATATAAACATTGAAAAGCAATGTTTCAATGATTATCAGAGTTGGATTAACGCAAATTCTCAAATGTCAAAGTTTAACAATTCAATTTAAGGTTAGGTTAGATTATGAATTGGATTTTTGTAATTTTTTATGTACAAATTTTAAACTTGTTCAAATTTTCATATAAACAACCTCAATTTCATTATTTAATCATTACTTTAAAAAGAATACATAAACATTCAAAAGCAATGATTATCAGATTTGGATTAACGCAAATTCTCAAACGTCAAAGTTTAAAAATTCAATTTAAGGTTAGGTTAGGAATTGGATTTTTGTATTTTTTTATATACAAATTTGAAACTTCTTGAAATTTTCACATAAAAAACCTCAATTTCATTATTTAATCATTAGCATTTATCAATAGGTTTGTGTAGTGGCAATGATGTAACTATAAAATGTGTTTTATAAAATAACTACTTTATTTGCAGTCCCATTATCACGTACAGATACCAGGAAAGGTGTTAAGTAACCACTTGAAAATGAACAGGAAAAACAAAATTTAAATAAAACAACGTATACAACCCAATTTACGCATATTACATAGTTTTCGTGCAAATTGGAAAGTGTATATTAAAATATTATGTCATAACTATAAAAAAAAAACAGGTGAAATTAGGGCTGATACGTTCAATTAATTTAATATTTCATTCAAATAAGTACTTAATTATAAATACACTTGGAAATTACAATAAAAATATTACTTTTTTAACTTAATTACCCCATAAAAATATGAAGAAAATTTGTATGTAAATAAATAAACTGTAAAAACTAAATTTAAATAATTTAACCTATACAACTTAACTAACACATATTGCAGTATTCTTCTGCAAATTGGAAAGTATATAAGAATGTTTTTATAAAATTATGTAGACTTCTTATGTAGACATTGTTACAAAAATGAATTTTGAAATGAAAAGTTATAGTTTAATCAATAAATAAAAAAAAGAACACTCATTCATATGTTAATTTGTAATACTTTGTACGTGATATTGGATTTAGTATTGATTCTAAATTAGTTTAGATTATGTTAAGTTAAGAAAAGAATAATTTTGAAAATGAAATTAGATGAACAAAAATGTACCAAATTTATTTAAAGTTTTCATAATTGGACTTTTAAAATTGCCAAAAATTAATTTTGATAATTAAATAATTTTTCGGAAACAGTTAAAAATAGAAAATTTATTTGAATGAAGTCTACATGTTAAGACAATATTAAAGGAAAAAAAAAATAAGAATTAGAATAGGAAATGTAACATAAAAACGATTGTTTAAAGTGGATTAAACATTTATTAAAGTATACATTAAAGACATTTAAAGTCGTCCCAATTCATTTCCTTTGCTCAATAAACGATATTTTCTCATTGTCCGAACAAGAATCTTTCTAAAAATACATTACAATACAAAAAAGAATACAAATATTAATAATTTTATTTTACCTTTCTCAAGTTGTTTGCAAGGTTTCTTAGAATAAGTATATTGGGCTTCGGCTGCCGCAAAGAACAGAACCACGACGACTAAGATCATCTTCCTAATAAATTAATCACTTTTACAAAAACAAATATAACATTAACAGTTGTTACTTACTTGAACAAAGCCATTGGAGATGTTTGGATGGACTGTGTAGAAATTTCCTCGGTTTTCCGACTTTATATACAGAATTTTCATGTGGAAAATACGTATTATTCCCGAGGGAATCTATGATTCGGTAGTATTTGCATTTGATCCACGGAAAAGTTTACCAATCAACCCTGCGAATGTTTTAAATATTTGCATTGCTCGCATATTTCATGCGAAATTATTCAAATGTTTTTTTTTCTTTGAGATTTATGCTTCAGCAAATATTACGTATTCACCTTTTAATTAAAATTTTCACATATACTTTGAGTTTGAAGAAGAAAATTATTATTTTCAGTTCCTTTTTCATTTAGTTTAATAATTGTTAAGAAAATTTTGATGGGACAAAATCGGAGTTTTATGATTTCAACATATAAATGGTATATAAATTTGAAAAAACGTTCAAAAAAGCAGTGTTTTCACATTTTAATGATTTTCTCGAAACCTATAAAAGATATAATGGACCCAAAAGGTGCATATGAAAGCTGAATGATTGGGGATTGTAGCGAGTATTCACATATTATTGTCGTTTCATGCGTTTGGCTGTAATTGGTGTATAAATTTGAAAAAAACGTTAAAAAAAGCAGTGTTTTCACATTTCATTGATTTTCTCGAAACATATAAAAGGTAGAATGGATCCTAAAGGTGCATATGAAAGCTGAATTATTGGGGATTGTAGCGAGTATTCATATATTGTTGTGGTTTCATGCGTTTGGCTGTAATTGGTGTTTAAATTTGAAAAAACGTTAGAAAAAGCAGTGTTTTCACATTTCATTGATTTTCTCGAAACCTATAAAAGATAGAATGGATCCATATGCATATGAAAGCTGAATGATTGGGGATTGTAGCGAGTATTCATATATTGTCGTGGTTTCATGCGTTTGGCTGTAATTGGTGTTTAAATTTGAAAAAACGTTCAAAAAAGTAGTGTATTT
>NW_017099275.1:0-104889 GCF_001412225.1 Nicrophorus vespilloides
TAGCTGGTCTCGATGAAAATGCTTATTCTGCGTCTGGTTGAAAATATAAACGATGTTCTTTCTGGTCTCGAAGGCTACCTTTATGCTGATTCATATATTTATTTATGGGACTAAGAGACACTATATTAACAATAATAATTGTAATAATAACGGTTGGACACAACATAATAACTGATAAGTGGCGATGTGTTCTATGAACTTGGTGATTGGTAAACAAGAGAGAAACGAAAGCGTGGGTGGACGAGGTGAAGGAGGAAGATGATGATAATGTGAAGAAGAAGAAGGTGGAGGTGGAGGATGTTGATGATGAAGAAGAGGAGGAGGAGGATGAGAAGGAGGATGATTTTATTTTTAATCCCGTTGTGCTCCACACGATAATGAAGCAAAAACAATAATTACCATAATGCCGATGAGTCACGGATGGCAAAAAGGCCGTGTCTTCGGAAATCGGATCTCCAGACACTCGAGAATAATATCGAGTGGGTGTATCGAGAGAAAGAGAGAGAAATGCAGACAGGATAATGGTAAAACGAAGACGGAGAACGGAAAGAAATAAAGAACCGAAAGAGAAAGAAGAAAGAGACCTTCTCATCAACCATAAACCATTAGCTCCGCTCCAGACAAATTGCACACTTAATGCAATCTACATTACGGTTCACTTAGGTTTAGGTTACGCGTTCTAAGTTTACCTTTTACCTCTTCGTTTCTGCTGCCACTCGTACCTTACTTTTAAGCCTTATTCGTCTTGTTTTTATTGTGCTTTCCTAGCCAATTACCGTTTCAAGTACATATGAAACAAAACAAAACAAACAAAATGTATCTTCCGAAGACATCAATTACAATAAGTGTCTGTACGGATTTAGACGTAAAGAAATACTGAGATCGTTTGCAATTGGATGTAATCCTCAAATAACATCAATTTAGACAATTTGAACTTGAGTGGTTTACATGTTATCTAATTAGAAAAGAAATGTTAATTAATTGAAATCATATTATATAATAATTTATTTATCATGAATCATTAATTTCCAGATAGACTAAGTATATTTGAGTAGATTTTTTTAATTATTTAGAAAAAAACTAACACTTTTTAATAAATTGTAGAGTTTATGAAGTAATTTTATGCAACATTTACGTACATATTAAAATAAAATGTGTAATAAAAACAACAAAATAACTAGCAAATTTTACTTCACTAGAACTTACAGGTGAATGAAATAAAATTTATATTAAGAATCTAATGTACTTAGACAATAATTAATGATAAAAAGTCATGTAATAACTAAATTAGATAATCTAGTAACTAATTAATATAGATTTATGATAAATATTTTTTGAACATTAATTTTGTCAATATTATTTTCTGTAAGAAAATTTATGTAATTTGTGAAAAATTTTAATAAATTTATGTTAACAAAATGTTAAATAAGTAAATGATAAATTTCACATTTCTTGTTTAAATAAAAAAATCAGTTAAAACTAAGATATTTAGGTAATTTTAATGCATTCAACGTAAAATATATTAATGAAAAAGCATTAAAATGAAATAAAATATACATTCATTAATGCATTCACATTTTTTTTATATTATGGACAACATATAGATTTAGAATAAGAAAGTGTAAACACTAATTATTTATCGAAATTACATGTATACAATCAAAACATTTTTACACTATTTGTAAAATAAAGGTATGAAAACAAATTTCACAAAAAATAAACTCTCATAACATAAAATGAATAAAATAAGAACTAGATTTAGAAATAAGAATAATAGTATTTGACATTTTTTTTAACATTGAAAAACAACAATTTGAATGTTTCTTTTATTAAAACAGACAAATTGTTTTAATGACAATAAGTTACTACTATAGTAGAACATTGCTTAACGAGTTTAATCCATTCCAAAATTTCCGGATTTTTACTCTTATAGTGAAACACGTTTTCCCATATAAACCAATGTAAATTCCGTTAATCCGTTCCATGCGAAAGAAAAGTAACTTGGTCTCGATTTTTCATGATATTGCTTTTCATGTATATGGTTATTTTTATTCTTTAGCTTTTTATTTGGAGACATGCAGATGTTATTAAATTTTGCACAAAAAAATCACAAATAACATGTCTGAACACAAGCTTGACAAGTTTGATACAACTAGAATGACCACTAACAACAGAAACTGTTTTCCAATTCACACACATATTTGAGCGAGTATATATTTGTTTATATTATTTTACTTCTGTTTGTTTAATGACAATTTGATTTTTTTTAAATCAAGTTATCCGAAATTATCAAAATTTTTAAATTATTAAAGAAATTTCAATGTAAATAAAAATCAAATTTGTATTGCTGTAAGTGTATTATTTTTACGTGACTCTTTAAGTTATTCCACCTTCAGTCTTTTTCTTTTTGTGGTGATGCCAGTTTTGGTATTGAGTTTTCTTTTTGCAACCGTCTGACGTTTCTTTTTTTGATGGTAGGTTAATCGCAAACATTACGGCCGTTCCATGTAGTGGGTGTAGCTTTGGATGCAAATCCCGACGGATCAACGAAAACCGTACGCTACATTGCCGTTTTAATCCGTACGTTGTTTGAACTCTACGGCCAATCAAAAGCGCGCGCGCGCTATTCGACGGGATGGGTGCAGAATTGTGCACCATAATATTCCATCCGGTGTCAAACCTCGCCGACCGAAAGAGACCAATTCAATTTGCGCAAATACTCGGTCGACGGGATATATACAGACTCTCTCGGATATGCCCAATATGTTTATCATGCATACACCGACCAAATTATAATCGCCTTGTTTTACACTATTATAATCCCCCTTGTATTCATTACGCTCGCAATAATCATATCATTTCCACTAAACATAAAAAAAGAAGATAATAAAGAAAAAATTAAACAATCCAAATTTGTTAATTACCAAATTTGATTGGATTGCGTCTAATAAACTATTTATTTAAAATATTAACAACAAATTAATGAAGAACTAAACAATTTGTGTAAATAAGAAGAATTAACTAAGCCGGTGATTCTCAAAATTGATGGCAGATCAATCTATTACATACCGACATTTTTAAGTGCGGACCAAAAAGTTTGAGAAACACTGAATTAAGCAATAAGAATAATACATTTTAAATTTATTTTCTTCCAAAAATTTTAAAGTTTATTCATAAACTACTATTTTTTTTAAAATATTTACAACAAATTCGTTGAAAACAAATAAAAGTAATTCGTAGTTATAACACTAATAAAATTAGATTTTTACTTTTTTACTACCAAAAAATATGAAATCACTGAATACTTTTGTGTATTAGTTCTGCTACTACTTCTTTAGATATTTACGTAATTCCTTGATTTCCATTACATGACATCAAATGTCAAATTGACATTATTTTTTATATCATATCATCTAGGTTACATATAAATGTAACGTCAAAACGTCAAATTGTGACATTTATCAATTGTTCTTTTCATCTCGTTAGTAACTATTGAAAATGTTGAATGTCAAACTGTGATAGATGTCGTACGCCTTCGGAGAAAAGGAAATCATAAATATTGATGTGATTTAAAATATACTTAGTTTGAACATTTTCACTGAATATTGATATGCCACAATGAATTATTAATAGAAAATATATATTGTATTTTAACTGCGCTGTTCACTTTAATTACGTCCGTTTCGACTGTCCGTTTCATTGTGTCCAACTTGGAGTTTAAATAAAGTGAAAATTTTCTGTGTTCCGTTGCTTGTGGTCGCGACAGTTTTAATGGGGTTGCTGCTGTGAGTTTGTGTATGTGTAGGGGATGGTTACAAAGGCGAATTCCGAGGGGGGTTGGGATTACGGAACAAATTCTCGAAAGCGCTGACCTCCGCCCACAACCACCACCCATATCCCTCGTGTCCATACCATGGGGGATCGTAGGGGGATGTTTCGACCACCGAAATTGTATTGTTTCTGACGGGTGGATCATCATGGCACACTGATGACCGAAATAAATAAATTCCCGAAGAGGTGCGTGTGCGTATTAATAGGTTCTTCTTTTAATAAATCTCGACCCAGTTGAGGTCCCCAATTAATCGCTCAATGAAGCCGATTGATCCAGATTGATCCGACGAAACACGGGTTCTCTAATGACCGAAACTCAGGTATCGGACGGAGAGGTGGACGAAAGAAGGAAAAGAAACATCGAAATATTTTCTATTCTTTTTTTTTATGGAGAATTCCAGTGGAAGGCGCCGCACCGAATGCCCAAATTGTTGTGTAAATAATCGGGTGTTTCTGGGAATTCCACGGGGGCTTCGGCCGACCGTAGGGCCCCGCATTATATGGCCCTTGACCAATGCGCCACAAAAGGGGTTTTACAGATAATTTAATTACATCGTCCGGCCGATTGTTATGTACATTATTTTGATGCTGTGTCGGAGGGACCTCACATGGAACAACTTGTTTCCAATTTACACTTTTATCCCAAAATTAGAGAGCGGCAGAATAATATATATCGTTAAAACAATACACACACACCCCTGCTTTTATCTCCATGACCACTTTACGACTAGTTCGTTTTTTTTCATTACTCTCTCTTTAGTTTCAGCTATTCAGTATAGATAACTTTTAGTATTATTCGACACTTGTTACTTCTCCACTCTCAAACCTCTCGTTAAATCTCTACAGCTTTCAAGTAATGTTGTATTTCACTAATTCATCAATTTTCCAATTTCCAAATTACTGACTTATAGAAATTTAATAACTCTAATACTAAATACACACTATACAATTTTAAAACAATTTATGAAAATATTTTTATAGAAATATCTACAGCTTATTAGAATCTTGAAAAATCTAATTAATTAACTATCCATTTTTCAAATCACTATTTTAAAGTATTATAATTTTAACAGTGGATACAAACTACACAAATTTCAAACCACTTTCAGGTATATTTTCATAATTTACTTCTGTTTCACCTATTCAGACTATCTAACTTCTATTACTATTATATGAAACTTATAGCTACTCTTAATCCACTTTTGAAATCTCTACAGCTTATTAGAATTTTTGAAGATGTAATTCATTAACTCCACAATTTCCAAATCATTGCTTTATTGAATTATAACTTTAATAGTGAATACAAACTATACAAATTTCAAACCACTTTCAGGTATATTTTCATAATTTACTTCAGTTTCAGCTATTCAGAGTAGCTAACGTTTATTATTTTTATTATATGAAACTTATAGCTACTCTTAATCCACTTTTGAAATCTCTACAGCTTATTAGAATTTTTGAAAGATCTAATTCATTAACTCTCCAATTTCCAAATCATTGCTTTATTTAGTTATACATTTAATAGTGTATACAAACTACACAAATTTCGAACAACTTTCAGGTATATTTTCATAATTTACTTCAGTTTCAGCTATTCAGAATAGCTAACTTCTATTATTATTATATGAAACTTATAGCTACTCTTAATCCTCTTTTCAAATCTCTACAGCTTATTAGAATTTTTGAAGATCTAATTCATTAACTCTCCAATTTCCAAATCATTGTTTTATTGAATTATAACTTTAATAGTGAATACAAACTACACAAATTTCGAACAACTTTCAGGTATATTTTCATAATTTATTTCAGTTTTAGCTATTCAGAATAGCTAACTTCTAATATTATTATATGAAACTTATAGCTACTCTTAATCCTATTTTGAAATCTCTACAGCTTATTAGAATTTTTGAATATCTAATTCATTAACTCTATAATTTCCAAATCATTGCTTTATTGAGTTATAACTTTAATAGTGAATACAAACTACACAAATTTTAAACCACTTTCAGTTATATTTTCATAATTTAATAGCTAAATTCAGAAGAGATAGCTTTTATTATTTTTTGAAACTTATAGCTACTCTTAATCTTCTCTTAAAAATTGTTACAACTTATTAGAATCTTTAAAAATATGTTGAATATTTCAACTTCATATTTTCATTATTTGTTTTAGAATCTATTTAGTAAAGATCACTTTTCTCCACTTTCAAGTAATTACTGAAATCTTTATGAATTTTCAGCAACTTTGAAGGAATTACCAATTTTATAACTATAATATTGAATACACAATGTTCTATACATAAAAAAAAACACTTACATTTACTTCATTAATTACAAAGATATAATTATATAAACATATGTTATTTAAGTTGATCCACATGTACAACAATTAAAATGTAAATTTATCATTTTCTAGTGATTTTATGTTTGTAAAAACTCATAATAAATGTATTTCAATTCTTAGTCTTTTAAGAAATCAGCTACTTATTAATAATAAGTATGTACTCATCTATTACTTAACCTATTCTAATAGTTATTAATATAACTTACATATGTTATATCTTGTATTTCTTTTATCTTTTTCTTTCCTCTTTGGTTCATTCTCACCGTACCTTTTATAATGGATTTTAACAAGTGTCGAATAACTAGTTAGAATCCACTCAACTACTTCACTCTCAAGTCTTCTCTTAATGCATTTCTCCACATCTTAATCAATTTTTTCTTAGAATATAAACGATTTTTCTTTGTATTTTAGTATTGAGTTTCCAATTTAGACATTATTAATAATGAAAAGATACAAAAAAAAACAAGGTGACAAAAATTATACTTAAAAATATCGCAATGTGATTGATTGAATCGGTACCACAGATTCTAAGAAGTAGCATGGAGACACAATTTGAATAAAGCTTTCGTCATAATTCTGCCTTTAGGTTTGTCAAAATATCACGATAAGGAAAGTATGCTTTGTCCGAATCATCGTTGCGTGCTTAGATTTGTTGTTCGAAAAGATTAGTCTTTTGGAATTTGTGAGAAGGGAAACAGGAAGTGACCATCTGACGTTGATCCTATTGTCACCGTAATGATCTGTCAATCTGTCAAAACTGAAGTGACATTAGATGCAAGGTAAACAAACGGCCGAATAAGAAAATAAAACTTTGTCTGTTCGAGATAAAAGAATAAGAATGAGAAAACGTCTTTACGATGTCAGTTCTAGTTCAGCGGCGCCGTAAATTAAATCCCGCGAAGAGAAAACCTCTTGCGCGCACACACGCTCACCAAGAGGCGCGCTAATTAGCCGCCTGTAAATCTTTCGGAAATTATATAACGCACAGTTGGCAACAAACAGCAGGGCAACGAAAACAAAACAGGATCAGAAATGGTGGAACAACAAAAACAAAAACAAACAAAAAATTCATGAGAACGAGATGAGAGCAGGAACAAAATGCACGGTGTAGCTGTAATTAATTGCATAACGAAAGGATGAGTGAATAAACAGTGTGCATAACGCGTTGTTAGGTTGGCTACCGTGGCCCACCTAGGTAACCTCCGGAGAGACGCAGTTCTTTAATCTTTGACCGCGCGCGAAGAGAATAATCGCACGTCTAAACAGATAATTCCACGTAATTATGTGTGTTCATCATTAGCGATTTCGCACGGCCCACTCGCACTGACAGCTGTCAATTTTCTATTTTTACACTCGCTGCGAAACGCTGAGCTTTTTGCAACCAAAAAAGAAGAAAAAAAAAAAGAAATAGGAAAGAATCGCTAATAACTCAACAACTGTACATAATGCCAACATTGAAATGAGCAAATATTTTCGCAGACGTTAAAGGGTTATTTGTCTCTGTGAAATTACTACACTATATTTATGATTAATGCAACAGTGTTTATCATGGTAACCAGAGAGTCACTGCCTTCTTCATTGCAATAGATCATATTATTAAGTATCTATTTTCTAAGTATACTAGTTCATGCCTCTATAAATCTTACATTTTATTTAGTACAATTACTAATTTCTTATACTATATATATTCATATATCAGTTATTATTGGCCTTTTATACGACTAAAGTATTTCTGTCATAAATTCAATTATTTCTTAGTATTTTTATTTTAAACTGCTTTTTTGTATTATAAGCACATAATTTACAAATTATTCATCAAAGTAATACAAATTTACTTAATTGATTCAATTCATAATCATTTATTAGTCAATTCTTAATAAACCATTTAGGTTATGATAACCCAGATTTGATTTAAAAAAATGCTGAAGCAGATATCTTCAATTTTGCTTAAGTGTGTTTGAAAACTAAAAGATTTTTTCGGTATGTTACTGTCACAATATCTAAAAAGCGAATGGGTTTGGTTGAAAAGCTCTGATCAAGATTAGCGTATATAAAAGTATTGTTTTTTTTTTTAATGTAGCGGAATGATTGTTTGACCGGAACTGATGGTATTTTTGTAAATAATTTGGAAGCTTTTAATGCAAATCGGGATTTAAAATGGGTAAAAGCGAACAGTTGGCCGATGTTGATTGGTGTCCAAGGGGGGAGAGAGAAGGGAGGGATGGGTTTTGTAGCAGAGAGCACACATCAAGTTCCATGAGCCAACTGTAAAATGATGGCATCCACTAATTGACAACTCTCTCTCTCCGAACGTTAGTTTATTGATAAGTTGATTGCGTTTCGAAAAGGGGTTGATTTGTATTTTTGGGATGGACGAGATTTATCGACGTGTAAACATGGAAATATGCGGCAATGAATTAGGGGGGCGATCGCCTGTAAAATATCCATGCAACAACAACAACCAACACACGATGCATTCAACGTTTCATCCTTCACCCCAACCCTGTAATTCAACAACCGTTGCAGGGATAAAATGCGAATTTCGGATCGAAGACATCGCTTCATGCGGGTTTCTTCTCCATCTCTTTCTCCTCTACTTTTTCTTCTTCTCGAAGAGTGTATTTATTTTCATTTGAAATTCTTTTCCTCTCGCTGGAATCCTTGATGGAACGCGACTCGCAATTCCCGTAGTTCTCATAAATATGGACTCATAAGGTATTATTCCTCTTAAGGTCGTACGACACAAGAACAAAGTCATCGACCGAAAGAGAGCAGCAATGCCACCTAACAGGGGAAAACAAATTCCCCCGACGAGGAGAGTCGAGAGCTGAAATCCAAAAGCAAAAGACGGAGCATAAAAATAAATAAGAGTTGGATGAGAAGGAGGAGGTTGTGGAGGTAAATAAAATAAGGTCCGGCAGAATGAGAGAGAATGCGAGCAGCGATCGCGAACTGAAACAGGACTTATTTTACATAACTGTAATGCGAAATCGCGATTTAATTGCTTCCATGATTGCGGCTCGAGCCATTCCGAAACCGCTAATTATCGGCGTTTTATTTCTTAATGAAAACATAAATCTCGTACGCATTTTTAGGTCCGCGTTCCGCGAAAAGAAGGACACGGAATGGAGCAAACAAGAACGCACTCGCAACGATGAAAGTTTCAAATACTGACCAATAGTTGGCGTTACCATATAGATAAAGAAAAGATGATGATGAAGTTAAAAACATCTTTTTGAAATGCATTTAAAAGCTTCAAGAAATAAAATCAAATTATGAAGAAAAGTTTATTCTTAATATGCAACATTTATTTTCTAAATAGAAACGTTATTATGGAAGCAACATGTAGAATTGGCAAAAACATTGAAGATAAATTGAACATTAAAATAATTAATAAATACTTATTCAATCTAGATACGCGTAAATATTAATGAACGTTGAATAAAAAAAAAATATTTGTTTAGATTTTGTGATTAAAATTGTAGAGATACCAAATACTCATATGATTGTACACATTACATTTTAAATTTATCCTAAATTCCTAAAGAAAAATCAAATTTTATATTTACTTTACTAAAGAATTTCAGGCTCAAAGGAACTTATAAAAATATAAATTTTCCTCTTCTTTCAAGAAGCTTATCAAACTGAAACATTGCAAAAAATGAATAAAAATTAATGTTTGTGCATGAAATACTGATGTTATTGGTGCTGAAAATTGATATTTGTTCAATAATTCTCTAAAGGCAATAAAAAGATTTGTAAAGAAGCGTCGGAATAAATATGTTGAGCTTGGAAGAAATATAAATTGTACAATTTTTCGAGGATCAAAATTTGGATAAAATTACCTTCATATTATGAAGTCATCACATCTAAAAACATTTCACTAAATTTCTAGTCAAACGTAGAAAATAAGCATGAGTGTCACAGAAAAAAAAATATAATCAATTAAGTTTATATAAGAAATTGGCACAAAACTGCTTTTTTGAAGATTAGATTTATCCAAATGAAATAAAATGACTGTAAATATATATTTTAAGAGTATGAACAATTTTTGCAAAGGTCTAAATTTATGAAGCTGGAAAGAATGTACAACATACTTTTTAAATTATCTTGTATAAATAAACAAAAATTTGTTATTTTTCTGTTTCAAAATGAATGGAAATCTTTAGAAAAGAGTTAGATTAAATGAAACAAATTCTAATTATGTTATTAAATACACATGATTTAGTCTTTAAAAAATTGATGTTTCGTTCAGGAAACTTTCTGATCTGCACTCACGTACATGCAATTTATATTTGCTCATTTCTGTCGGTGCTCTTCAATCCTTTTTTTTGTATCTTCTTTGGCTGGCAGTACTGTTGGTCTTTCGTGAAGAAGATGTGCCCTCCGGGTCCGACACAGCGACGGGGCGCGACACTTTAATTTATAAAACGGGCAATTTCGAGATCCGAACGCCATTACCATAAATCATCCCGAAAACCGCAATTACCGCCGCTCGCGATATTCAAGCACACTTCAAAACGGAAAGGACATTAAATCTGGCGGCCCCGAAAATTGAAGAAACGATGCGACGCGCTTAAACCCCCCAGTGTATTTACCATTTGGTCCGATGAGGAACATCGTTTCAGAATCATTTTAATCAAGTGTCAAACGCGACAATTCCACTCCGGGGCTTGGGCAATCCGCTGTCATCAGACGGAGAAAGTTTCCAATTGTCTGCCTTTATTTATGGGCAATTATTTTTTTGAAAAAATTTAATTTCATATACTCGTATTTTTTCTCCACTTTATCTCATCCTTTTCAGCTTACCTCAAAATTTACACCCCAAAGTATTGGTTATGTAAATTTGAAAATAGGTTTATCTAAACCAATTATTTACTAACCAATGATTTCAAAATTTTGAAATCTACATTCATATTCATTAGTTTTTATACTTATACAGAAATATTTAAAATATACAAAAAAATCTACTAGTTAATAAGTTAAACAGAAATATAGTCATATTCAAAAGGTGGAACATTGCGTTACTATCGGCCTTCAAAAAGTTAAATTTATTGAAAAACAGAGATAAATAAAAACTATGATTTTCATGTTTTTATACTTTATGAATGAAAATGTAATCAATAATTGAACTAATCAGTTTATGCTGTAAATAATTTGATAAAATCTTCATGTTTGTTATAATTTATTGAAAGTACTTGTGGTTTTTGAAGTTAGTCATCATGTGGTTATAGATACATAGGAATCTAGGTATAATGTTGGAAAACAACAAATTTTAGGTAATTCTACGTTCATATTCATTAGTTTTTATACTTATACAGAAATATTTAAAAGATACAAAAAAATCTACTAGTTAATAAGTTAAACAGAAATATAGGCATATTCAAAAGGTGGAACATTGCGTTACTATCGGCCTTCAAAGAGTTAAATTTATTGAGAAACACAGATAAATAAAAACTATGATTTTCATAGTTTACTTTATGAATGAAAATGTAATCAATAATTGAACTAATCAGTTTATGCTGTTTATCAAGTATTTTGTCAAGTACTTGATAAAATCTACATGATTGTTATAGTTTATTGAAAGTACTTGTGGTTTTCGAAGTTAGTCATCATGTGGTTATAGATACATAGGAAGTTAGGAATCTATGTCTAATGTTGGAAAACTACAAATTTTCTGTAATTCTTCTTCAATTCTAGTAAAAGATGTAGCTCATTAGATTACAATAATTTGATTGTATTGTGTGTTAAGGCGGTAATGGTGTGTAAACGGGAAGTCGTAAATCACGTCGCTTAGCGAAGTGCATAAATTCATTGTTGTTTTGAGATTTAAAGTCGGCAGTCGGCGAAGTGAGATTTAATTAGTCCGACGATCGGTAATACCCGAGAATCCGTGATTTATTCGTTCCCGTTTGGATTTCGGTGTGGTTCGGCCCAGAGGCATTGTTGTTTCTACTATCCACTTCTTTTTTTTAGTATTATTTTCGTTTCTCCTTCGTCCTTCTTTCGCTCATCCGAATTGGCGCGTCCGTCGCCCCGCCGACTTGTTCAATTTAGCTGCGGCGCTGAAAACTGGCACGGACATATTTCAGCAGTGAACCTCTGAAAATACCTCCGTAATTGGCGCACAGAGAGAGAGAGGTGGAACGAGAGGTAGAAAACAAACAAAAGAGAGGAGACCATCGTCGTCGTCCGGTGGAGTGGAGTAGGCCAAAAAAGCCCGAACTGGGACAGAAATAAAATTACAGCTGTGTGTATTCATATTAATTACTGTGGCGTTTGATGGAATTTGGATGGAAGCGACGACAAAAATGCGGGTTAAAAATATACCGTACGAGACGCTTGTTTTTATTTTCTTCCTTCCCTAATGACTTTTAACCGATGCAATTCGTACGCTCTAAGTGCGAAGGCGATTCTATTCCGATTCCTCTACCTTCATTCCTAGCTCTTCATCTTCTCTACACCTCCGGATTCCTTTTTTCTCCTCTCTCTCTCTCTTTCTTTTTCATTCTTTTTATTTTGTCGGCCGCTTAATTTTAGACGACGGCTTATTTTCGAACGCTTTGAAGTCTTACGGTATCAAAACATTTTCAATGTCGTTTGTCAATCGCTGGGAACTGGTAATTTATTTAACGCGCTCAAAAATTTACTACTGGTACTTATGTAATCCCACATGTCCATCAAATCTCTACACTGGATTACTGTTATTATATATATATACAACCGCATACTGTTTCTTTTCAGAATCCTACGCTATGGATTTACTTTTTATTTTGTTCAAACAGACAATATTCCATGGAAACTGATTTTCTTCCCAATATTAATAGAAAATTCAAATATTGGTATTAAATGAAATTTTATTAAAATTTAAAGAAATTTCTTCTAGAACCAAAAACATAATAGTTTCTGTACATCTCACGTACCTTATTACTATTGCTGATTTGTATGTTTGGAACCGATTTTTCAAGAACATTTTGTTTTATTAATGATATTAAATGATACTGACAATGTTTATAGAATTAAATATGCTCAATATATATTTCAAATTAAGCTTTATTTTTAATTTTATATGTATTTTAGTTTAATTTGTTTACAGTTTCACAAAGTTTCTTAATATTTTAATTTATTTGCTATAAAAGTTCATTACATTCAAAATTTTGATAATTGTTTTATTTAGTCATTCATATTTGATATGTGTTGCTGACAATGTACTAAACTTGTGAAGTTGTGAAAATATTACAAAATCTTAATTTTATCACAATGTGAGTTAATTATAAAAGTTTAATTCTAGAACACACACCTTGTTTAGTCATAAACTATGAGTCATGATATCAATCAAAATAGTTATTTAACGGAATAACCTCAAATTTTATTTACGCCATCTCAAGTTAATTCTAAGTACTTTTCAATTGCATTATGTTAGAAATAAATAAGATGTATTTTTGATTAACTATACAAGCTGTTAAGAATATATTAATTTTCTTAAGCGTTGTCGAGAATTTAATCATATTTTTAGATAAAACTCTAATTTATCATTGATTCCTAATATGTATATGTATCGCTTGTCTCTGTTCAGTATTAAATACTTACATATACACTCAATAGATGGTGCATTTAATAATCATTATACTATTATACTTAGTGAAAATCAGAGAGTCGAAGCGAAATTAATTTCGTTCCGGTTTACGATTACGTTCCAAGTAAATGTTTAGTCTTATTTACAAAGTTCCTTTACTATTGTTTTCAATTATAAAATTGAAAATACAAAAGAAATAAAAATTAATTAGTGACTAGTTCAACACATTCACTTTGTAATGTTTTTTCAGTCAAGTTTCCAGTAATAATCACTTTAATTTGAGTTTGTTCTAATGTTAGTTGCGCAAGACTTATTGCTCTTTCTTCTTCAAATTTTCTCTTTTTAGTCGGTGGTTGATTGGTGGTGATTTAGGCTCTATTTTGTTTATTATTATTTGTTTATTTGAAAAAAGAAGTCCGAGTATACAAATACACTTCGTGGATGTCTCTTATACATTGTTTGTTTAATGCTCTATTCACAATAGACCGACCAACACAATGTTGTAATTTATATCTTAGTACAAATTTCATATAATCAATGCATTTGTTCACTAAATAAATTTCAATCAAATTACAAATGAATAATTTAAAATATTCTTAATTATAAATTATGATTAATTATGTATACATAGATTTAATTATACAAAACCTTATTTCGTTTTAATTTTTCACTAAAATTATTAAAGTCAATCTTTTCCTGGACACTTTTTTCTATAGACCGACGAACACAATGTCGATTTTTTTTTTCTAATGACTATATAAATAAACCAAAATACTAGCACCGGCACAACCATCAAAGAGCTGTTACAGTTACGTTTCAGTTAAAAATCCCGGTTAATTTCGGTTCGGTTCCGGTTCGACTCTCCGGTGAAAATAGATAATAATCATTAAGAGATAAGACGATTCAAGTTCAAATTATTTCTAAAATATTTATGCGTTTGTTAATATATTATGCACTCATCAAAGACAATATTTAATGATAATATTTTCATGTCATCTCTGCTAGTGGATAAACGTAACAAATCGTCATATTACATTAGTTTACAACTTTATTTTGGCATTTATGAATAAATTTGTCTGAACTACAGAGAGTAGTTCAAAATCTCATGCATTGTGGTATTGATAAGTGGCAGAAATACTGCCTGATTATAATATCATTTTTTACAAAACGCCATCTATCTAATTTTTTATATGAATTTTGACATTTAAAAAAAAATAGTCTGTGACAAAAATTCTATTTCAATTGTAGATAGACATTCACAAGGAATGTTAGTAAATAGAAATTATTATATTTATTAATAAATATGAGTGAAATGACCTAGATGTAATAATTATATATTGTACAATTGGCAACAATGCGAAATAGTTTGATACAAAGTATGGTTGGCGCGTCGGTTAATTAATAAAATCAACGCTTGTCAATTGTCAGGTAAAGTGAGGAGGAAGTTGCGTTGCATTGCGTTGCGTTTCTAGACACGCGGCCGCTGCGATTTGCATACGAGTCGAAAACAATTTAATTAAAACGACGTTCATCCATAAATAATTTAGGTTTCAATTAGACCAAGCGAATCGAAGGCATTCAATATCTCCCTTGCCCACGTAATCCGACTTCAATTAAAATTTAATTAATATTCCCCATTAATGGGTTTTGCGAAATTTTTTTTTGCGACTTACTGCACGAGCTTACATTTTTGTTTGTCGTTTATTTTCGCGGAAAGTCTAAATTACTCTGGGGGGAGAATGTGCGCATTCCGAGGCCGAAGTAGATTTCCAAGTCGGAAGGAAAGGTGGATCAAGTCGTAGCTTATCCCAGAATGGAAACCATCCATCCGTCCCATGGGATACAATTTTTATCCGGATTTCTGGCCCTGTCATCGCGCAAAACACTATTTTAGTGTTTTATGAATTATTTATGATTGCTCATAAAATATGTAAGGCTTCTTCTCACTCTCTTTCCCTTACCCACTCTTTTCTTTTCTACTTCTTTATTTCTCAACATCCCTTCGTTCTACACAAACAGAAAGAAAAGATTTCCATCTCATCCCCCATTCGCAAATCCATTAACTATTAACTTTCAACTTCGGAAGGACTTTTATTGCACTTACTTTCGAACAATCTGAAATCGGTTAGTCTCCGATTCCATCGGTTTCACCCTCCCAGCTCGATTACACACCTTCACCACTTTCTAGGCCAAGGATTACAAATTATCTTTTTATTACTCAAATTCAAATCAATTTCGTTCTTTTCTTCTCTCTTTCAAGCAATACTTGTTGAATACATTTGAATTTTGAATGGAAATATGAATGTTTAATGTTTATTAAACGTACAGTTTTAATATTATCGAATAAAATTTAAATGTAAATTATATCTCAGTACAAATTTCATATAATCAATGCATTTGCTCACTAAATAAATTTCAATCAAATTACAAATGAATAATTTAAAATGTTCTGTACTTAATTAGAAATTATGATTAATTATGTATACGTAGCTTTAACTATACAAAACCTTATTTTGTTTTAATTTTTCACTAAAATTATTAAAGTCAATCTTTTCCTGGACACTTTTTTCTATTTATCATTTACAAATTCTTGAAAATTGTATTAACTAAATAATTAAAATTACTTGAATTTCATTCAACTATTTTAGTTCCAATTTGTGAACTGATCAAATTATCTATTATTTAGTAAATATAATTGTTAAATAGTAAGTTTCTATGGTTACATGGTCGCATATAAATAAATATATTAAATACATAAAGATGATAGACTTAATACAGGACACTTGTTATTAAATATATTTAGATTAATTATAGAACTTCTTTAAGTTTCCATTTACATTATGTTGGATTTATTGATTAATGAGGAAAATTTAGAAAAAAAAACCGATTTTCTTCAGGAAGTTTAGAATAAATTCCTGAAATATCCTGCAATCTATACATCGGCAACCTTTTTGGAGCAAAGAGCCATCTGTCTGTTAAAAAATAGTTTAGGGAGCCGCATTTCAATTGTTTCCACTATTGTGACTATAGTCAACACAGTTGGGATCCGCATTTTCTCATCCCTGCAAAATAGATTTTGATTAACCTATTATGTGTTTTATATCAAATAATGTCCTTCATTTTATTTATTATCTAAATATATTTCATATTGTTGTATTCCTTTTATATTTTTCAATCTATTTGATTTTTCTTTACGTATAATTATTAATTACTAATTTATACAATCTTTTCTCTTATTATCATTTACTAACTATATTTAAACTACGATAAAATTAAACTAAACTTTCATCCATAAATAGATAAAAATATCCAAAAATGTTGGAATTTAGTCCTCAACTGTCCTGTTTATATTTAGACTTATGTTTAGACCTTAAATATAAAACGAAAATCAGAATATTTTAATAATAAATGCGTGTTAATAACTTAATACGTAAATTTCAAGATCAAACATGCCATAAATTTTCCTAACCACAAATAGGATTACAAAAATTCTTTATCGACTTAATCCTATATGGATATATAAAAAAAAATTAGAGTCAGCGGCTATAGAAACTGAAAGGTATTTAGTGCGTGACACCTCTATTTTGAGGCAACCGCTAAATTTAGTTTTCAATTGGACAGGAAATGTGCGTGCGGTGCAACTCGATGGATGGATGATGATATTGGATTTGTAATAAATAGTCGGAAGGAGACAAAGTGTGATAGGTTGTCATGGTAATACTAGATGACGGATGCATAGTCTTGACGTTTTCGGTGGGGTTGATTGGACGTTAATTTGATGGAGGCGTGGGCGTTTAGATCGGAAATAAATGTTGGAATTGGGGACAGGTGATGAGGAGGAGGTTGCTTGGACACGTTTCGTATAGGAAAGAGGACACACACATAGCGAGAGTGCACGGATGAAACAATAAAAGCGGTCAATACATCTGCCGTCTGAGATATATTTAAGTCTGCACGCAAATAGACCGACTGTACCATCTCGTTTTAGACTCTCTCACTCTGTCTTATTATGTAGCGTACACGCATACACACATGCACGCACGGTACACAATAAAATGCTTACATGTATGTATACGCATACACACGAACACACATATAAGTATATACAGACACGGCAAGTTCAAAAGCAAGGTTAGATTGTGTTAGGTTATGCACGCGCTCCTCATTTTCTTCTTCTTTCATCTCGGCCACCGCCGCGCGCCACGACGTTTTACGGCCCTTTTGAACCTTTTTCTTTTGTGCTTTTATTTTTTTTACCAAGCGCGCTCTCGTTTCTTTGACTTTTCTTTTCTTATTATTATTACCTTCGGACCACAACTTGCCATTATCAATTATTCAGTCCGTTTCGCGCCGTACAATCTGGACTCGTCCGTACTCCCACGATCCTCCACATGGTACTACATCTGCTTATGCCCTTAGGTACATTACCGTATCCAAAGTGCTAATATACCTGTAACAATTCATAGCTTTAGGCTTCACATTAATTTATAGACTTATTACTGCAACATTTATTACATTATTAAAGACATAATTTTTATATCAATTCAAATTATATTGATTATTAATATTTATATAATATTGGTCATTAGACACTACACTATGAAATCAAGAAAATGGCAGATTTATTAATATGTCTCGCATAGTCCGGGCAATTGTTTTTGCTGATATGTTGCACTATTTGAAACCGGACTAATCGAGGAACTAAATACATACAAAAAGATACTTGACCGTTTAAAGAACAATCATGATTAATGTAATAAAACAATATTCTTTATTTATTTTGAAATATTCGAACTGGATTATAGTGAAACCGGACTAATTGAACTTTGTCTATGTTAGATATTGCTATATTTATAACATTTTTAACCTGAAAAATGTTTATTCTAATAAAAAAATAGGTTAAAACAGTAGACATAAGCAAACAAATTATTCATAAGTAAAATGTTTTAAAAGTCTAATAATAATTATTATACATACGTTGAGAAACACCGGGTTGTGGAGAAAAACGTTCATCATTCGGTGAAATAGGTTCCGCGGTGATCGTTAATCATCGTAGACGCGGTTAATGAGTAATTAATAAAATTTAAGGAGTTATTTAGCGAGATGTGCGGTCGTTAAAATCTTTGAAAACATTCATAAATAACGTGGCTTTATAAATTTTTAAGTAGATGAAACGGTGAAAAAAATATATGTAAACGGTAACGAAAGGAGAGAGAAGAACAGTAACGGCAGAAACGCGTCGGAATGCCAGGGGAATAAATATCCTAGGAATGGTAGAGAAATACGATCCATACCGAAAACAAATTTGAAATCAAAAAATGCATCCAATTAAAAAATAAATAAACTACGGAGACGAAGCATCTGCGGTCCACACACACCACACAATTTCACCTCTCATTTAAACTTGGTAATATTAAATTACTTTGAAGGATTCTTAACATTGTTAACATTTTATTTGTAACCATAAATAGAAAAATATTACACATTTTTTTTAATTAGAAAAAAAGATGTATTAGTTGATTTATATGATCATTAATGTAAATAAGAAAAATATAGATATTAATAGAAAAATTTCGAAATGTTGAATAAGTGTTTTTATTACAGGCTTTAAATATATCAAATTTTCAGTAAACACTTAATTATATATAGTAAATCAAAAGGAAAATTAAAGTTTCAACACTTTATAGCAATATGAACCAATATAAGGAACTAAATAAATTACACAAAAAGTGACATGATTATATAAAGGAAAAAAATCATTAATGCAAATAAATGCAAATAATTTAGTGTACTTATTTATTAGAATTTATTTTGATAAATACACTATTTTAGAATTCACACCGACCGAAGCCGCAGTATGTGAGGTATTGTTGTATATCGATCCGCACTGTTCGAGATATTGGTAAACAAATTTCATGAAAAATCTTTAAAAATTAATATTTTCATGTTTTTAAGACAAATTTTCTATAATATTTTTCTATTTTATATATATTTCCAAATATTTTAACTTTAAGTATTCAAGATATGATAATTTGATGAAAAAAATGCAAAATACTCAACAAAAAATACATTTTTTTTTTATAATATTAACGAATTTTATCCAATATTACGAGAATTATTAATAATGACAACAGAAATGAACGTTAATTAGCGATAAAAAAAAGATTTTTTATGCAGTTTCTTATAATGTAGTTAACAACATAAAACGCTAGTTGGCGCCAAAACATGTACTTAAAGTTAGTTTAGAAATATTAAACAACGTATATTTTCGGTATAATTCGGAATTTTGGATAATTTGGTAGAATTTGTGTTAAATTTTTATGTAAAAGGAATCTAACGAGGTTGAGAAATATAATTTTTACCATTAAATTATATATTTTTCTTTTCTCTAGTAATTACATTTTTAATTAGAATCAACAGAAAATATTTATATTGGTTCATTCAATTTACTGAACTTTTTTAAATGAATATTAAAGAAATGTATTCATCATTACAGAAGGAATCTTATGGGTTAAGAAATACAATACAATTATATCCATTATTACACAAATTAATTATGATAATAACAGTTATGAATGTTAATTAGTGATAAATTTGATTTTTATGCGCGTTTTTAAAATGTAGTTAATGATATCAAACGCTAGATGGCGCCAACACATGTACGTAATGCTACCTTAGGAAAGTTATGGAATGTGTATGATTTGGATTGGTAAAAGAGGAATTTTTTTTTTTCATATAGTCCTATATAATTATGGTTAATTTTTATTCAAAAAGAATGTTATGAGGTTAAGAAATACAATTTTTACCATTAAATTATATATTTTTTCTTTTCTTTTATAATTACATTCTTAATTAGAATCAACAGAAAATATTTGGATTATTTCATTCAACTTGATACATTTTCTTTGCTGAAATTCTGAGAGGAAACCATGAATCAGATTCATTGTGCGAAAAACGCTTTTCGAATGGAATTTAAACAGTTTTTCATCATCATCATCTCGCGTTTCGCCTCCCCGGGAAAATGGTCCAATTAACGTAGACGGGGAATAAATTAAAAGGGATTCGGGATTTGCGTAAATTATTATTCTTTTTATCATTTCCACTTTATTATATGAAGGTCCCACTTCGTCGTCTTTGTGCGTTGAAAAGGACGAAGGAGAGTTCGGAATGGCTGCTACGATTTTAGATGGTAGATAGATACGCTCGGTAATTTGTCGTTCTACCAGGGCCGTTTCTATTGTTAAGTGTTCTTTGAATAATAGTAATGATGAGGTCTTAAAGGATTTCTCTATGCGAGGCTAATAACTGAGCCTCCAAATGGAAATGCCTCTCTATTTTTTTCTTTCTTTTTTTATTATTATTATTATCATTATTATGCGCCATTACGGAGAGCGCGGCTTTAAAATACGAGTGTAAATCTTTACGCCGAACAAATTACAGTCTCTCGAAGCCCTTGCCACCTGTACGCACCTGAAAAAAAGAAAGAAATGTACACGTGAAGAAACAAAAAAAAAAGTACAAAGCTGAAACGGATAATGGTTTCTCTGCTTTATTGCCGGCGCGATCATTATTACAGCACTGCCAACATTTACCATCTTTAATGTCAAAATGTGATGAGCTGCGCGAAATGCAGAAGCACATTTTAAATATACAATAAAATTTATTTATACCTGCAGAGAATAAAAAGGTATACCTGTTCCTGTCCTTTATTTGTTTCATCATTTCTGTTTACGTTTCTTCGGCTATAATTGCATTTCGCATCTCTATTTTCTGAGTGCAATATTATTTTTTTGATTACTTTAATAAAAGATAGAAGCAGGAAATAGCAATAAAAAGAAGACAAGAATATAGATAATTGTATGAATTAATATACTCGTATGCAATTAATTAAGTTCAATTTCCGGCGGATGTTTTGCATGAAGTTCCTTATTGGATTGGTTCATGAAAAACAACTTTTGTCTCAACCAATCGCAGCGAAGAACTTTCCTTAACTGGGGCTTTGTGATTGGTCGAAATAAGAGATGTCACATAATTGAATGAAAGAAGATTTAATACAAACAAATTAAATTTAGATTAGTTAATAAATGTAAACGTAATGTGAAATATTAAAATATTTCAATATTAGTTGAGTGCTTGTAATTAGATGACAGCACTGCAGTTTCTTCACATCAGAAAGAAAATTCATATTTGCATCATGGTTTTAACGTAAATATAAATTAAAAATCAATGTCATTATAAAATAATTAGATTCAATTTTAGTGATAAATAAATTATGAAATTGAATTGAAATTGTAATTAAAAACGCTTTTAAATCAAAATTTTAATTGGTTCAAAAAAGACTTTCTTCAATGATATTTTACAATTTTCAAATTCATTTTAAGTAAAAAAAATAAAGAAATCATGAAAATTTCTTATATTTTCTGCAAATTTTAATTGCTTCAATAATACAAAAGAAATGTGTTATGTAATATTATTGGAGGTTTCATTTATTTCAATATTAGTTGAATGCACGTATTTAGATGGCAGCAACGTAGTTACTTCAATTAATGAGAAATATTCATTTTTGTATCATGTTTTTAACATTTTTTTTATAGTAATTTGCATAAAAATGTTGCAAATTACTGTACAATGTAAATGAAAGAAAATCAATGTTATTTCAAGTAAAAAATAAATTTTGAAATTTTATGCAAATAATTAAAACTACTTAAAATCTAAATTTTGATTGGTTAAATCATAGTAAATACATTTGTTATGCAATATTCATTTATTTCAATATTAGTTGAATGCTTGCAATTAGATGGCAGCACTATAAATATAAATATTTATACCATGATTCCATGTTAATTTTGTAGTAATTTCTAAAGTAAAAGATAGAAAATAAATCTTATTAATATATAAATTCATTAAAATCTATATTTTGATTAGTTAATATGTAAATGTGTAATTTCACGTCATATTACACGTTTAATTTATTTTAATCAGTTGAATTCTTATATTAAGGTGGCAGCACTATAGTTTCTTCAATCCATGAAAAAAATGCATATTTGTACTATGATTTCAAGTTTCCAAAGTTTTCATAAAATATGCAATGAAAAAACTATAGAAAATCAATGTTATTTTACTATGAATACATAGATTTTATATTAATTGATTAATATAAATATGATGATTATAATAATGACAATAATGATAAAAGATGGTCAACGACCTCATTAACACGTACAAAGTGAATGCCAAAGTTCATGGGGATGTGTTAAAGTCAACATCTGGACATAGTGTCAACGACTTCTCAAACAAGTTCACAAATGAAGAACGTCAACACTATTTGACTGTACTCTCTTTCATTCGAATCGTTGCTGCTGCTGCGTACAGAAAATCCGAAGATAAATACAGCTGAAATTGATGAAACCCCGTACACAGTTTGAAGATAAACGGTCCATCAACAAACAAATAAATAAACAAACAAGTAAACCAAAGAAAAAATCGTCTGGTTTTGGTCATGCGAGTGTTTTATTGGTAGCTCAAATCGAATCTCGCGATCTTAACAATTGTAAGCATATGTATTTCTATATTTGTGTGGCAATCGGTTCCAAATATGGAACATTCACTTTTGCCTTTAACGGACGGCAGCAATTCGAGAATGTAGTCATTAATGGCCGATGCAGAAGAGAAGACACACACAGCATTCGCATACTTTTGTGTGCATTAATTTGCAAATAGCGCTCTGTGATGCAAACACAAATAATTCATTTACAATTCTAAAAGTGCAAAAGTTCAGTGTATGTCTAAGCACCTAACATATGTTTCAATTCTAATCAATTATAGGCTAAGTTTATGCTGAAATTGCAATATTACTCATTTATTTTTTTAACAAAATAAACAATGTATTGATTAGAAACGTTTGAAATAACATTTACAGTGTGTATTAAGTGCTGCCATCTGTATCTCAATTAACTACTAATCTTGGATTAAGAAACAAAATGTAACACAAAAAATACTATATTGTTTTATTATCAAAAAATAAAAAATATGGTACATTCATTTGTTTGTTTTTACCTTTTTTTTAATATGAAAAATTAGGTTATAATTCAAATTTGTAACTAAAAATCTTAATTTATTTTGAAAAAATAAAACAAAATAAAGTTTTCAATAAAATTCATTCATTTCAATATTATTTATTTAAACTAAACAATGCTATCAACAAATACAATTATGAGTATTTATTATAGTGCTGCCATCTACAAAATATGTTTTAACTAAACTTCAAAATTACTGAATTTAAACTATTTACAAGTTACAAAAGTTTCTCATAATCTAGTTCAACCTGGGATGTACTGATTCTGAGGAGTAAAGTTATTAAGAAATGAACTATTGGAAGGAAGGATAGAACCTCCAGGGTCGTATTTTACCTATAACAGAAAATAAATTATTTAGTTTATGAATTATATTTCATATAATGTAATAATTTTGTAAATAATATTTAAAGTCATGATACATAGTCCAATTTTTATGTTAATAAAAGTAATTTGTCTATAGAATATTAGATCGTGATTGGAGTAATTTTTCTAAAGTTTTTGATGTAAATTGGATTTTATAACTTTCTGAAGTTGAAATATCATGAAGAGGTAATGCGAGTTCATCTGGTTGAAACTTTCGTCAAAAGCAATTACATCCCTCGAGAATTCCAACAGTTATCGCCGAAAGAAAGAAAAAAAGATCATATTTATAAATATATTGTAGTAATGAAGATGGCTTAATTTCGGGGGTAATTTGGATGATCGCAGCGTGCGTGTGGTACTACTTGCGGCGCGCATCAAATGAAGAACGAAGAATGGAGAAGACAAAGAAGCAGTTGGATGGATGGAAAGATGAGAGGATGGATCGAGCTTTCGCAACCACGATTAATTCGATTACGTCTCTCGGCACTCTGTGATAACTGTAACCGCATTATCCGGGCCACGAGGATATGTATTATGTCGGTGATGGTGCAACTTCTTTCGCCGAAATAATTGAAAAGAACAAGTTGAAAGGAAGATGCAACAATGACCGTCTTGACCGTCTTTCGCTGTTGCGCAACCCCGAAATTATTTACACCAGAAATGAAGAGTAAAAACCGTCGAACGGATTTCCATTTTCGATGCATAATGAGGTTTGATTATGGTTTCGGCTGATGAACGGACGTGTAATCACCTGTCAATTGGGATTCGCGCACACAAAGCAAGGTTAACTTTTTTTTTAGTTGTCAACGGATAAATAAATCACGGATCACTATTTGTGTAAATGGTGTAGTTATATGAAAAAAAAAAGAGGAAGATGGAAAAGAAGGAACGGCAAACAAAGAGCGGAATTAAATTAAAGAAGCAGAGAGAGGAGTGAAGAGTAATTCCATACAATTTTGTGCCATTACCGGACGTTAAATGAGCTTTTAAATCGAATGCCATCTATTATCCACACACGCCCAACATTCAAATCTTCTGAATCTGTAGGGTAGTTGAACTCAATAGAATTTTAATTCTTTCATCTATTTATAGACGTATACAATATGAAAATTACATAAATATAATTTGAAGACTGTTACAATGATTCATATAGCTTTTTATTTATATATTTTTTTTTAATTATTTAATTAATTGTTACTAAATTTAATTGAAAATGTAATCATTATTATTAAATATTATCGATTATTTACAGCATGAATTTCCTTATTGGTTAGTTTATGAACAACTCTTGTCTCAACCAATCACAGCAGAGAACTTTGTTAAACTGCAGCTTCTTGATTGGTCCAATTAAGTCATATTATGTCATATAATTGAATTATTGCATATATTTAAAATATTTCAATATTAGTTGAATATTAGACAAAATCACTTTTTAAAATTACAGCAATACCTCGCAAAGTTATGTTTTTTTTTCAATATCTAGGATTGTTTGAAACTGGACTAGTTAAGAAACTAAATATATATAAAAGCAAACCGCACAAAAAGAGTCTTTACTATATAATGTGGAAAAAAACAATATTTTTTGTATACAATTAAAAATTAATTTATTTTGAAATTATCAAACCAGAAATATTTCGCAAAGTGCGGCTTCAATTAGTCCAGATTTACTAGACTAATTGAAGTCGCACTTTGCGAAATATTTCTGTACTTATAAATGGAACAATATAACAACAATAAAATTAATCTTCGATAATATAATTTATTTGGCTCTTGAATGATTCAGTTTCTAAAGAAAAACTTATACAAAGAAAAGCATGAATTTCCTTATTGGTTAGTTTTTAAACAACTCTTGTCTCAACCAATCACAGTGGAAAACTTTGTTAAATTGCAGCTTCTTGATTGGTCCAATTAAGTCATATTATATCATATAATTGAATTATTGCATATATTTAAAATATTTCAATATTAGTTGAATGCTTGTAAATATAATTTTAAAGTCTGTTACAATGAATCATATGGCTTTTATTTATATAATTTAATTTAAACCACAAATAAATATAAAAAAAATTACCGAATATTTACATTATATTTACATAAATTAGAGATTTGGTAATGTTTATGGTTTTTGGTTTTTTATTATACCGATGAAATCCAAATAGAATTAATAATTTGGTGTAATTACAATAAAGGCAATGAAAATTTTCTGTAATTTTAACAAATAATCACAATTTATTAAATCTATATAGAAAAAAAAGTAGAATTTATTTTTGAATTGCTTTTATTTATTTCCAGTAACACATAGATTGTATTATTCCTTTTGATCTTTCTGATTGCCGAAAATCCATCGAGAATTTCAAACGCCATAAAACGATTCGATCCTATTTCGAAAATCTCATTACACATTTTAAAGGAAACTGCTTTTATCGACGCACATGAAAATCCATTACGTTTCTCTCTTTCTCTATTTTCTCTGATTCGAATCTCTAAGCTTTTATTGTGTAAAGTGTATACGTTATTCCATTAATAAGCGCCGAAACTGAGCATTTCAAGTGACATCGCTTTGCTTTCATTAAATTTTATTACGCAACTGAGACGCGGACAAATCGTGGACACGAATAATTCACCTTGTCTTTTATTGCGTCCATCGTCATTCCAGCATCGATGCAGGCCAAAGATTAAACAATTTATGTGTTCCGACACCTTGTTTCAACTCGACATCATCAACAACAACAAACGAGACACCAAAAAAATGCGTGTTTCTAACAAGAGAAATTTTGAGAGTTTATTAACAAACTAAAAAAAAAGGGAGAAAACATTTAAATGGGAAGATGATTAAAATTAATGCCCTGAATGGGTCGCATCATTAGTTCGGGTGAGAGAACATTAGGGTTGGCAGAACAAAAAATTGGAACATTAGCGCAGTTGTTCTCTTTCGTGTTTTGATGTGTGTTTCCATATTATTATATGCTTTTTTTTTCTTGGGGTGTTTTCTTGTTTGACAAATGATGGTAGTGATTATATCTGTAGATTAAAGGAAGGGATCCTCTCTTTTGTAAATCTCTGCCCACGATCACCTCTCCGGCTCACACATATCACGCACCGAAAGAGAACAAATTGAATAGGACGGACATCGGAAACGGTAAAAACGATGTAAACATACGCATTTAAAAAGACGAGATACGTTTTCAGATAATTTCACACATAAATATCATGGTGAAAGAAAGTGAAATAATTCTTCCTTCTTTTTACTATGGAAAATAAACAACGCGACACTGAGGAATTTTTGACGCTTTTGTTTCGTTGCTCGTGGCGGGAAAAATAAATTACGGTCGTCCATGGGTGGTTTTAGTTCTTTTTTTTTGTTAAATGTTTTCAAATTCCACAGATTTCACGCCGAAATTATTTAAATTTTTCTTTAGATTATTATTATTATTATAGTTGGTGTTTTTTTTTAAGTTATTCAGAATTTCGTTATTGTTTTACAGAATTTTGCTGCGGGACACATTCCAGAGCACCACAGGCCGAGGGTATTTTTTCTGTTTTGTGTTTCATCGTCTTAATATTTTAAACTCGTTGATGTTGTCTGTGTTTTTTCTATGTTTTTTTTTGTTGTTGTGAGTTTGTGTGTGTAATTTCCTGTCTTATAATTAGAAAATGCACGCTTTGATAAGTGACTAATAGTGCCTTTACTGTATACAAAATTAATTAAAAATTTCAAATAATTTAAAAAATTGAAATTTTCTATTATATAACAATTATTGCAGGTAAAGTATTCAATTAGACATAATCACTTTTTAAAATTACAGCTATACCTCGCATAGTGCGGTTGATGTTTTTTTTTTTTAAATATAGGATTGTTTGAAACCGGACTAATTAAGTATATATATGGAAAAAAAAATCAAGTAAATCCGGACTAATCGAAGCTGCACTTTGCGAAATATTGCTGTACTTATAAATGGAACACTATAACAACAATAACATTAATCTTCGATAATATAATTTATTTGGCTCTTGATTGATTCAGTTTCCAAAGAAAAACTTCTACAAAAAAAAATCGGTTTTCGAACATAATTTGAACTATTGACTAGCGTAAAATGCGTACGTAAGTTAAAATATTTAAATTTAAATTTTTCAATATATTTGCAAGAAAACATATTTCTTCGTGTTAAGAAAAAAATAATTTAACTTTTGCAGCAACAGCTGATTCATCGTATAAATACGTCGTTTTTATAATCATCTAAGGCAATTTTTCAATAATCTCCTAATTTGTATTACATTCTTATCGAATAAGTAATTGCTTTATAGCTTTCACTGAAATTCTAAATGTTATCTAATCCATAAAAATTCAGTAAAAAGAACTGTAGGAAATATATCATTTTTATTCTAATTATTTACCAAATTTGTAGGTTGATTTTAGATCATTTATTGTTAATACAAAAATCTTTTTAGAATTAATTTTAGTTAATTTAGAGTAATGAAGATAATTTAAGAAACATTATTAATTAAAATTATTATGATAACAAGTTATACGCAAATATATGATCATGAACTGTGTACGAATAGTTTAGAACTCATTACTTGAGAAGAAGGACAATAATTGCCTTTTAATTTAATTTGATTATAAATTACTTAATTTAACTATTTTAATTATATTTTGTACATTTGATATTTATTTTAATTATTTAATAGTTTAGAACTTGTAAGAGTACAGAAATATTTATAATTTCATTGCTTGAATTCTATAACGATTTATATGTAATTGTTGCTGTACATAAAAAGCTAAAAGAAAATTTTACAAATTTGCATTTTTCAAATAAAAACTTATTTGTGTAATTTTTCGCTAATTATTTATACCAATTTCATAGATAAATTAAACTAAAACTTACTATTAGTAATTTTATAATAAAATGTACTAAAATTGCTTAATTTATAAGAATATTTAGTAAACGTACCAGATTTAAACTGAAAATGTATGTTTCTTACCTTTTGCTACTATTTCAATCAATTTTAATTACTACCTATTTCTTACTCTAAATATTGACATATTTAAAAATTAATTAAAAAGTCGTTTACTCGATGGTTTAATTATAATTAAAAAGGAATAAAAAAAACATATTAAAACGTTGAAATCTATTTTGTTTTTAATTACAAAATTTATTGGTCCTTTTGAAAAACGAAAGTATTAAATTTGTTCTTTATTGATAATTATGATCAATATTTCATCGATTAAAGAAAACTTTTCTCATAATTTTTTTTACAATATTTTTTTTAAACGTTATTATAAAAATAATATGAATTATAATAATTTAATGAAGGTAAATAGCAATTGTGCTTATTGGGAATTTTCTTTGTTATAAATTGTGAATTATGTCTCATATCACGAATAGTGTGTACGCAGCATTAGAAACTAAGAAATGCGAAATGCTTTTCATGAATACAATTATTTTCATTGAGTTAAAGCAAAATGAAATCGAAATTACTAAGAACTACCGATCTGCAGAAAGGCAATTAAGACGTTGACTATTTTAACAGGCCACACGTTCATGGTCCGTCGGTCGTTATTTGCATTTTCCAAGAAGTAGGCGGTATCTTTTAGCTCAATTTACGGATCAATTTGTTAGGCAAAAACGATCCCTGCAAAAACACATGTCATCGATCATTAATTGACGCGCCATCTCGTTCAGATGATACGTAAAACATTATGCATCATGACAGATCCGATGAATAACATGTGTCATCTGTCACATTGCTCTTAAAGAAACATATGTTTTTTCGATCACCGTTTTCTCCGTATTCCTGTCTTTGATTTTCAGCACTTTAACGACTTCAAAATGTTCGATGATGACTCGCTAATGGACAATTCAAAGTTTATTAAATCGAACGACGATAATTGATTCGCTCACAGCCGATATATCATAAAGTGCAGAGGGCAATTAAATTGTTCCCTCGAAACGAACGGATTTTATCGTTCCGGGAATATCGCATATATTCCCATATATTATTAACGCGAACCCTATCTAATATCAATTATATCTGTCGCAATTATCAAATCATTGACTCTCTCTTTCTCTCTCTCTCTCTCACTCACTCACTCTCAGTCATTCTATGACTTTTATTGCATTCCACGCAATTGAAACGCTTTTGTTTGCATTTGGTAACCACGTGTGCTGTTAAGGTAGCAATCAAAACCGAGTTATTGAAACAGCGAAAGCCATATCCTAATAAGAGAGAAATCCGCTTTTTGCTCCTTTCGCACAGTCGTTGGTGTCTGTATATAAATTTAAGTTCGGAGCGTTTCCTAAGTGAGAAATACAAGCTGGTCTTTATTCTTTGCTCATTACTGGCTGCATCATAAATCACAAACGCAAGCATCCATCACGCTGATTAAAAGCCAGAGCCGGGCTCGTGTCTTAACAATTAACCATTAATTTATGTTAGGTGTCGCTTCTTCTAAAAAAAACAAAAACAAAAATTTAACAGTCAAAGTTTGTACAGCGAAATCAATAAATCGACGCCATTTTTTTTATTACATTTTTTTTTCTAATTGATGGGCGTTTTTAATTAAACGCCAATTAATCATCAAATTTGACGCCACTCGATTATGAATGTTGTTTTTTTTTTCTTTCAACTTCTTGTCTATTTTGTTTGTTTCCTTCGGGTTGCGACGAGCACGTCGAGAATTTCGTTATTTACATAACAGAGAACAAGCGTTTTGTCGCGTCGGTTAAACAAACGGACGCGAAACAGTTGCAACACTCTCAAATTAACTGCGATTGGAAAATTAATTTGTTTCTTTTGTTTTTGTTTTGTTTGGTTTTTGGGCTAAAAGAAACAAAAGTTTAACTGAATGCGACTGTAAATTTGCTCATTACTCTCCTGTCGATTTTAGTCTTTAAATCAGAGGCTGCACTTGTAAATGAAACACATTCTAGTTAATTCTGTGTTTGAGTACACGCCATTCGCAAAGTTGAAAAGTAATTTGTAGAATCGAGTGTACTGCGTTCGGTCATTAAGTAAAAATACTAGTTTTTCTATTCAGAGAGAAACAATAAAAAAATATTTTAACAACTTTGTCAGTGAATTGCATGAAATCTATAAATACGACATGTATATAATTATGCTTGTTTTATTCTTTATAGCTTTGGCTTTAATATGGTTCTTCATTTATTTTTATGACGATTCTGGTTATTGAGAAACCAACAAAAATGTAATTAAAATTTAAATATAATTACAATATATTTAACAGAGAATTATGTAAAAACTGCAAATACCATAAAAATACAATTAAACTCTTTTTATTCTCTATAGTTTTGTCTTTAATTTGTGTATACGTTCGGCTTTATAACGTTTGTAGTTATCGAGAAATATGTAAATATGTGAAAACTTTTCCTAGATTCAAAATTTCATTTGTACTATATAAATTACATAAACATTTCTAATTCTATAAAAATACATATTATTTACTTACATATATTTAGCTGTAATTTACAAATTAACGTACCTATGATTAGCGAAAAACAATAAAAATAAATTGAAACATAAAATTTCATTTTTCCAACTTTGACATAGAATTATGTAAAAATATAAATACGATAAGTATACAATTATGCTCTTTTCAATCTTTATGATTTTGGCTTTAATATGGTTATTAATTTATTTGCATGATGATTGCAATTGTTGATTAATAAACGAAAATGTAAAGAAAATTAAAATATAGTTAAAATATATTCGACAGTAAATTATGTAAACATTACAAATACCATAAAAATGCAATTAAATTAAATTTATTTTCTGCAGTTTCGTCTTTAATTTGTATATTCATTTGTCTTTATAACGCGTGTAGTTACAGAGTAATATGTAAAAATGTGAATACTAAGAAAATAATTTTACTATATTAATAATAAATTACGTAAAAATTACATATGCTATAAAACTACATTTATACTCATATTATTTACTATATTTAGCTTCAATTTACATAAACACTTGTCTATGATTGGCGAGAAACAATACAAAATTTATCTTTTATTAATTTCTTGTTTTTTCATGATATTTCAAATTATGGAAAATATGTGAAAATTTTGACAGTCAATTACATAAAAACTACAAATACCACAAATATTCATTTTATACTCATTCATTCATTCATGACAGTTTTAGCTTCCATTACCATATTCATTTGTCTTCGTACTACTAGTGGTTATCAAGAAACAAGTAAAAATGTAAAGACACTGCTGATGTTTTAAAGTTTGAGTATAACCTACGATAATATAGATATGAATAAAGGACTACTATGAATGAATGTGCGATGAAATGTTTTATAAAAAAAATGGGCAAAGCAATAGAAAATGATTGATGGAATGAACGAAAATATTATTATCTGTGGTCAAGCCAAGCGAAATTATTTATTGGACGTTTACAGATTATGTCGTTACCGTGACGATTATAATAAATCTCCTGACACCTATGCCAACCATAAAAGAGGCTTTCAACGTAGTTTCCATAGCAATTCTAATAAAGTTTATTGTACCATAGGGAATCGCTTTCTTCCGTCACCATATATAACATAACTGAATAAAGTTTTTTTTATATTTATTTAAAGATTGTACCAGAAACAGTGCAGTTAAATTTATTAAGATGTTCACGGTTCCTGAGAAAAACGTGTAACTCGAAATTGTAACTTTTCATATGTAAAACCGTGTAAATTGAAAACTATGCAAAAAAAAAACTAATAATTTTGTTGTTTATTAATTATGATTTTTTTTTTCATTTTTTTTTTAAAGTTTATAAATCAAACAAAAATATCCATAGCCAGTTTATTATCAACATTTATTTATAATTTTACTATTTTTAAACCGTGTACAAGCGAAAACTTGTAAAAAAAAGTGCCATGTTAAATGAGGAATATGTTATTTTTAATATTTTTTTTAATACGTGTAAAAGCGAAAACGTGTAAAGAAAGTACCGTGTATTACGAGCGATTCAAAATGTATAGTTTATTATCTATTATTGAACAATTTATTGAATTAAGAAATTAACAAATAATTGCTTTAAATCTATTTTTTTTATTAATTATCTTTTTTAAAATTGAAAAACATGATTTTTAATTACGTTAATTAATAATTATTGAAATTAATGAAAAAATTCTTAAAGCTTTTTGAAGCTTATATTATTTGTTTTCTATATAATTTATATAAGATAAATTAAACTGTCATCATTGATAATGGAAACTAAAGGAATCAATGAGCGTGCATGTAGTAATCCTTCTTTAGTCTTGAACTTCTGTCGGTACTTAAACGGAACGTAATTTTTCTTCTTCAGCGAAATTAATCATCCCTTCCTTTAACTCTTATTTCCTCGTATGCTCGGAAAAGCGTGCACATGGCTTTTGGGAAATGAAGCAGATCACGATACTTCTCCTCCGCAGCCCTTTTTCCCTCTTGTATTTCTGTTTTGTGCTGTGTTGCTTGCTGCTGCTGTTCTTTTTTATCCTTCCTTCTCTTCTATTTTCTCTGTTTTTCGTTATTCGGTTTGGTCGGTTTGCGTCGTGTTTTCCGGGGCTTCGGGAGTGAATGAAATCCGGCGCACGGAAATAGAATGCGAGGGTGAACTGGAAGATGAAAAAAAAAAGAAAACAGAAGAGTGAAAGAAAATCGACGATGGAAACAGAGAAAAAGCGAAAAAAATATAAATGATGCTTGGGAATTAGTGTATGTGTGTGTGAGAGAAAGAGAAAGAAGGGAGAGAAAGGGGAGCGAACTTTCCTCGTCTATAAAAAGATTTATCCCAATTAAAAATATGTACTTAAACGTGACTGGGTTATTAGTGGAGTAGGAAAGCGTCGGGCCACGTGCCGTACTAATTTCCAGCTCATTTTTAACCTCCACCAAATTAGTCAGAAATTTTGTCGCCGACTATATTTAAAACATAAATTGTAATCGTTTTAGTGTGGAAAGGATATGCGTGGAAAATTCTATAATTGTTTTCGCTTTTTTTTTTCAATTATTTTCACCAGTCGAGCTATGTGCTATTTAGCTTTACGTAATTTACTTACGAGACAACCATTCAAATTCGTTTTACTCGCAAGTAAAAAAGTCTAAATGAAAATCGATACTTGGAAATATTTATACATAGATATCTATACGATATACTATATAAATAACTCATTAAAAAGCAATTAACAAACAATTACTAAAAAAACATCATTTGTTTAAATAAAACAAAAACTACACATTCTTATTTACAATCATTACCAAAATAATAGATATAAAAATAAATATTTGCATGGTTTCATTATTCAAAGCTATTTTTTTCTAGAGCATCATAAGAAAATGTACTAGAATATAGAGACAACAAATATTGTTGAAATTTTTGAAAATATTTGCTACGTTAATAAATGATATATATTTTACATTATCTAGTTCTAGAGTTTAAATCGAATCGGAAAGAAGTTAAAACAAAGTTTAACCCCTAAGTACTACGAATGGGTCAGATTGACCCACTTGATATTTGCATTATATTGTAAAATTCTTGAAAATATTTGCTTCGTTTATAATTGATTGATATTTTACATCTTCTAGTTCTAGAGTTTGAAACGGAAAGAAATTAAAATAAAGTTTAACCTTTTAGCACTACGATTGGGTCAGATTGACCCACTTGATATTTGCATTATATTGTGGAGGTAGTAGTACTATATTCTATTATTTTCTAATGCACGTTTTAGTAGAAGCAAAGAAATCGCGTCGAGAGGAATGTAAAAATCAATAATTTGTTTTATTTTTGAAATATTTAATTAACAGGTCATTTTGACCCATAGGTTGTACATATATTTTTTCTTTTTTGTTGTATGATTTAATATTAATGGAAATGAGAACATATGCATGGAGATAATAGCAGATTACTTGATTTTATGTAAATAAATTATAAAACAAAGTATGAATTGAAATCGTACGAGAATTTGAATTTGATAATTTTAAATCTTAATTTTTTTGAGAATGGCTAAATCTTAAATAAATAGACTTAACATGAACTCAATTTAATAATTGAAACTTGACAGATGATGTCTATACGATTATGAAATAAACTTTGGAAATGGTGATTTTGTATGAAGAAACTGGAAAAGTTATGAAAGTGTAAATTATTTGAATAAAACGTTTAAATTTGATTTAATATCATTAGAAAAAAGCATAATCAAAATTATGGAACGAGCTTTGGAAATATTGAGTTTTTAATTAAAATCAATTAAATTTTTACCAAATGATAAGTGTTAAGTAAATAAATTAAAAACTAAATTAACTACTTTGAAATTAATAATCTCTAAAATTTGAATTTAAAATTATGAAAAAATACTTTACAAAAGTTCATTTTATATAAAATAAATTGGTGAAATTTCAAATTTGCTAATTTAATTGTAAAAATTGAGTCCATAAACAGAAATTTTGTATATAGAAACTTATTAAAAATGTATAATATTTACATTCTTGTCACAATTGTCACAAAACACCAAAAAAATATTGAATTTACTTAATAATTTCTAAGAAAAACATAGTTCAATATTCTATATATTCCAATTAAAAATATTGTCTCCAATCAGAGAATAAATAAAGATTTTGAAATTACTAATTTTTTGGGAAACAGTTCAAAATTTGTTTTCTTTTATTGGAGTCATAAAACAAAGAAAATATTGAAGTAAACTGATAATTTAAAAAGGAAAACATGATTGAAAATCCTATATTATTATATACTCAAATTAAAAATGTTGTTAAAAAAAAGAAAAGAAAAATACAATTTTTTTTTGCAGTTATTGAGAAAACAGTTGAAAATCTTGTAGGATAATATTTTACAATATAAAAAAGTCTTCAATAAGAGAAAAATTGAGTAAATTGATAATTTCTAAGAGTTCTAAGTTATATAAACATTAACTAATCATTAAGTACACTTTGCGTATATCGGACTTTATGAAAACTATAAGTAATTTGTAGACCTGATACACATTTGTGTCTCATATTACGCATAGTGCGGATGGAGAAGTAGGCTCGTTTCTATATTACTTTATTTTATATGTAATTTCTTTTTTTGCGCTCGTCTCATTTTCTCTCTCGAGCTGTTTGCAGACAATGTGTGGAAAGTTCCAATTTATGTCATTAGAACCAAAACCGGAGGGCCCCCTCAAGTTTCTGAAACTTTTCCCTCGCAATATTACGTAGAACTTATCTATTTGTCTTTGGAGCTTGTATGCGCATGGACATTCGGATCCCATCAGAAGGGAACTTTCCCCTTTGAGGGAAAAGGAACGAAACCCAAAAGTACACAGACAAATGCATTTGTGTCTCGTGTGGAATAAATCCGACGATGAAATAGACGAAGGGAGAGAGAAAGGAAAGAAAGAATCAAAGACAACAGTAAATCAATCGATACGATGGGCCACCCTTGAAACGAACAAGTTTAGGGAATCCGACCGACAAAGCCGCCCATAATTTCGATACTTACATCTTAATCTCCAACTGGAAATCATCATCATCATCAACGTAGCCGCCCGAAAGGATCGTGAACATCTTCAATTAAAACTGGAGAGGGTCTGTTGTAATAATACTTAAAAAAGAGAACGAGGGACAAGAATTCGAAATGGTCTCATGTTTCTGGGTGAAAATGAAGAATCCAGTTCATCTTCGTATCGAATTAAAAGGATGGTAATGGATGGTGAGGAACGCGGTTTATCTGAGTTTATAGCGTAATCTCCCGTTGAATAATGTTATACAATATTAGTTTCATGTGCGTTAAATGCATTTAATGGGATTCATTTATACGCGCTATTGGCTTTACGCGGAGCCGCATAATCCAATTCAGTTTTATATACAAAAAAAAAAACATAAAATAAATCTGAAAATATTTCATAATTTCTTTATAACAATTAAGCATGAATTTCAGAAACTATTCTTGGTATTTATTTAGTAAGAAGTAAAACATTTTATTGATTCAAAATTAGTTTCTTCCTTAAAATCTCAAACTCAAAAATAGGCAGTTAATAATGGAAATATGTATATGAAAAACTATAAAATGAACCTAATTAACAATAAAATAAATAAATTTAGTATAGAGAAAATCGTGAAAACTTCCTTAAAATCAACAAAATTTATGAAATTTAATAATTGAGAAATAAAATAAATATATTATAGATTACTTAAATTATATAATAATTAATGATTAATCAAGATTGCTCATGGAAACCATTTTGTTTTCTTGATAAGTAAATGTCAATGTCACTACAATGCTTATGAAAATCTTCTACAATCTTTCAGTGTTTTTGAAAAAGCTTAATCTGAATTCGTTATACCATGATAAAGATATGATGGGAAAGTATCAAACTGTTATAATTATATATTTCGAACAACTTTTGAAGTCTTTTGAATCTTGTAAATACAATAAAACGTAGATTATCCGTATTAATTCGGAAACGTTAAAGATAATTGAAAAACAAAGTTAATACATACATCGCTTTTATTTGCAATAACATTAAGAAGTCTTAATATTGTTTGCTTGTAAAACAAGAGTTCAAAAAACATTATTTTATGTGATTTATGAGATGACACAAGGCAACAATAGCAAATTGGTTTATGTAAACAGATTTTTGTGTCTTTTTTCATAAATTTTGATACATAATTTCAATACAAATTCGATTCTAATTGGTAATTATTAATTAGTTATTTTGGTACACCTGATTTAGTATTTTGGTATATCTGAATAAACAGTTTAGTTTGTTGGTTTGTTAATTGTCACGTGGTGTGTAGATATTGAGAGAAATACTTGTGAATACTTATTTTTGAATCTATAACAAAAGCTATTATTTCCGTTGTATTAAAATTGCATAACTAATAACTACAGTTTATTGACAGTTATCACGTGGTTTGTAGATACTGACAGAAGAATTGTCAAAAATTATGCAAAATAAAAAAGACTGAAAATTTAAAACAATTTGAAAAATAAATTTTGTTGGCAATTATCACGTAATTTAAAATTACTGATAGAAGACCTTATCAAAAATTACAGAACTGCAAACGGTATTTTTTGTTTATAAAGTTAGATTAAATGTAAATATGCCCAACGTCAATTATTTCAATGCTATAAAATTGTGAAGCAATTTCCAAACAAAGCAACAAAAAAAAGACCTACATTCATCCGTAAATACAGGATTCGATCCAATAATTTTCATCGCTCCCAGCTGCATTTCGCACCTCATCGTGAAGGGCATATTGTAAATACATAATATCAAGCTACACAAAAAAAGGAGTAACGACACACAACACAAATCGATGCAACAACCAGTTTTGCGCTTCCGGGCGTACATTATACTTTTTAAATACCTGTTCTCGAACTTCGGTGCATTCGTTTAATTGAAACTGCAGACGAGCAAAATCACTAATTGAAGTGTTGAAACCAGAGGAGAACGCAGCTGCAAATACTCTTCGTTATATGCAAACGTTGTACGAAACTTTTGGTACATTCGACACCTAACAACTTTTACTTCAATTTACTTACCATTACCAAAACTAGTTTCTCCAGTGCAACGAAAATTGAAAATAAGAAAAAACTGTATGTAAAAATAAAAGATTATTTAAAAGAAATGTAAACAAATACACATTATCTATGATGAATGGGTCACGTTGAAATGACATTAAACATAGTTTTGTTGTATTTTGATTTTCGAGATGAGTTATATAAATGCTCTTGGTTTGCAAATATGACAAAGAAAGTACGAATCTGTTGGTACATTCAACACATTAGAACTTTTACTTTAATTTACTTACTATTACCAAACCTAGTTTCTCTAGTGCAACGAAAATTGAAAATAAGAAAAAACTGTATGTAAAAATAAAAGAGTATTTAGAAGAAATGTAAATAAATACACATTATCTATGATGAATGGGTCACGTTGAAATGACATTAAGCAGAGTTTTGTTGTCTTTTGATTTTCAAGATGAGTTATGTAAATGCTCTTGGTTTGCAAATATGGCAAAGAAAGTACGAATCTTTTGGTACATTCAACACCTCAGAACTTTTACTTTAATTTACTTACCATTACCAAACCTAGTTTCTGTAGTGCAACGAAAATTGAAAATAAGAAAAAACTGCATGTAAAAATAAACGAGTATTTAGAAGAAATGTAAACAAATACACATTATCTATGATGAATGGGTTGTAATGACATTATACATAGTTTTGTTGTCTTTTGATTTTCAAGATGAGTTATGTAAATGCTCTTGGTTTGCAAATATAGCAAAGAAAGTACGAATCTTTTGCTACATTCAACACCTCAGAACTTTTAGTTCAATTTAATTACTATTACCAAACCTAGTTTCTCTAGTGCAACGAAAATTGAAAATAAGAAAAAACAGTATGTAAAAATAAAAGAATATTTAAAAGAAATGTAAACAAATACACATTATCTATGATGAATGGGTCACGTTGAAATGACATTAAGCAGAGTTTTGTTGTCTTTCGATTTTCGAGATGAGTTATGGATGGCTCAGACATGGACGGACGCACCCTTTTGAGTACACAGAAACGCTTCAACCCTCTCCTTATTCAAATAGGACTTAAATGCATTTCGTGGCCTATTATTCTTGCATAACGAGTGGAACCCCGTCGCGCTTCCCATGGGATGAGAACGAGGAAAAACCTGTCCGGTGTGTTTGCCCTCAATGGACTTTTGTCTCTATTTATTTTATTAAAAAAGAATGAAAAAAAAAACATAAAACAAAAAGAAGTAGTAAAAACAAGAAACAAAACTCGTGTAAGTCGCCAAACGAAAACAAACAACAATTAAGCCCTTCTCTTCTCTTATTTTCTATCTAGAATCTCACCGAGCTTTTGAAAACGGGAAGCGAAAATAAAGCGCAAGAAAAAATTAAGTCAAAGGAAAGGATGAGGGAGAAAGGAAAAACGTTTAGGTAATTGCAGGATGGGAAGCACAAAAGCTCCGGAAAGGGAACAACAAAAATTTAACAACAATACGTAACCTCCCACGAGACGTGCAGCTCAAATAGTTCGTTCCCTTTTCGCTTATTCCTCTTCATATATTTTTGTATTTGCACAAAGGTCCTTTGATATTATAATATTCGCGTTTTCCCCATCGCAAAGGTAATTACAGCTTCTTCTCTTTTCGATAAAAATACAATCGGATGGAATTTCGCTTTCGACCTGATAAGTCTATTTGCCTCTCTGATTGGATTTATCGTCGATTCGTTAACTTTCATTTAAATGGAGCCATAAATTTTCATTACCTCAACGTGTTTTCATATACAGGGCGTTTCCGCAACTACTTACATATTCATTTTTGTTTTATTTTGATTTATTTATTATATTTTTTTTTTATATAATTTTACATTTCATTCCTCGGTTTTACTATTCGTTTCGCGTAAGTATCTGAAACTTGTTACTGCAATCGTATTTTAGAAGCATTGTGTATCCGACACATTCATGCATTCCTGTCACTCGCATAAACGTAATAATTTTACCGTAGAAATAGTTCAAAGCAGTTTCATAACTATTAAATTACATTTATGAATTATGGAAAAATTAATTGAACCACATTAAAATTTACAAACTGTATCGATTACGTAACAATTTGGGTTAACGTATAATCATATTTCATCTCATGCAACATAAAGAAATATTTTTGCTATTATTTACAATTGATTCGATTCTTTTTTTAAAGTTATATAAAAATTTATATCAACTATTAGATTACATTTATTAATTATTATAAATAAAACATACTATATTTAATTGAACCACAATTAACAAATTAATCACTTAATTTAAAGATTTTTAACAAAATTTACTATTATCTACAATTTTTTCGAAAAATATTCTTAAAAATTTGAACAAACGAATTTGAAAAAAATAACGAATGTATCTACTATAATTTTGAAGAACTTCAACAGATTTATATTATTAAATTATAATTTAGGACAATTTCCTTAATATTCAAAGTTATGACCAAAGTTTGAAATATATTTGAGAAAATATAGCGATTAGAACTTAATATTTAAAAATTAATTACAGTTTAACTAATGAATATATAATGTTTAAACATTTAAAAGGAAATATGATACAAAGTATTATTAAGAAAAAGAAATAGGAAATTTCGAAAAGGATAAATTATTAATATTAAATATAATTGTTAATTACTTTTTTGCTTTCAAACTGACAGTAGACTCTAGTATAACGCGAGATCCTAAAACGCTGTAAAACTATTTTATATAACGCGATTCTCATACATCGCACAATATAACGAAATGAATAAATTCCCTGTTTCCATGACAATAGTCATACCAACATGCTTATTATACGATTTTTTTCATCGCACAACACGATTTCCTTCCTATAACACCATTTCATACAACGCGTAACATATAAACCGCGTTCTTCTATGTTAGAAAGTGATATAAGATTACTTTATAAATCACACTATTTCAATATTAAAGACACATTCAAATCCAATTCCAGATCCATGTAGAAATGGACACTAAGTTCCAAATATTTAAGTTAAAAAAATGTTGACAACTGTCCAAGTTTTTGTTCAACGACGAAAAATAATGCTATTATGAATTGTGACAAAGTACACTTTAAGAAAATCGTGCAATTAAAGTACCGTGTTACACGATTGTTGCCTTATATACATGAATGTTCGGTTTCAATAAAAAGTTGTAAATAAATCATATGAAATAACATTAAACTATGAGAAAAAAACAGCAATATATTTCTAAAGCAAAAAATTTGCAACACACTGTAGATAAAAAGCGTATCCATTTCGTAAATTAATAGCGAAACGGCGGAGTGCGGTATTACCATATGCGCCATTTTAAGTGAAAATAAATCACCTCTAAATAAATTCCCAAGTCCACGACGCGAAACCCCTGCTCCGACACATTTTAACAATGAGTAATTTGCAATTAAAACCGCCTATGATTTCTGGCGAAACGCTGAAAATAAAAAGAAGAAAATATAGCATATGCATAGTTTCAGTTATTAATTAAACAGAGTATCACAATTTTTTTACGAGCACTGCAATTTTTGCTGAAAAAATCATTTAATTGATGCTTTGTTATTTTTTTTAATAAGTTAATGATCTAGGTTTATTTAAACGTAGAAATTACTTTGTTAAGCAAAGGTTCGTTTTCAGAGGTAAAAATATGGACAAAGTGATGAAAAGTTCTATTTGTAAGAAATTGAATAGATTGTTTTCGAATAAAGAAAAGTTTTATTAAATAAATTTCTTCATTAAAAAAAAAACATAAACATAAAAATAAAGTCGTAAATTGGTTATTAAAATTATTTATGCAAAAAGTTCTTTAATGTTATGTTCATTTTCTTTGTCTTCGTTGCTAAGAAAATTTTTCTAAATTTTTCATTGAAAAACCATTATCTTCTGCATTCAGTAAATTTCTAACATCCTCTTTTCATTGACATTTTTTAAACCTATTTAAACCTTTGTTAAGCAAAACTTCATTTTCAGAGGTAAAAATATGGAGAAAGTGACGAAAAGTTCCATTTGTAAGAAATTTTATAGATTTTTTTTCGAATAAAGAAAAGTTTTATTAAATAAATTTCTTTATTAAAAAGACATAAACATAAAAATAAAGTCGTAAAATGGTTATTATGATTATTTATGCAAAAAGTTCTTTAATGTCATGTTAATTTCCTTGTCTTCGTTGCTAAGAAGATTTTTCTAAATTTTCCACTGAAATTGCATTCAATAAATTTCTAACATCCTGAAAAGAGGACATTTTTTAAATCATTTACAGATTCTAATTAATTGGATGCTATTTGCTGCTTTTTGTAAAACTTCTGAGTTTACTTTGCTTGGAATTGCGAACATCGTTATATCGAAACCTCCTTTATAAGAGGTGACTTTAACCGAGGTATATTTATGAGATTTTCTTATTTTATCGAATTTTCTACTGGTAAATCACATTTCTTCTGATATAACAGAACAATTATACTAAATGAAATAACTAAATGATAAAACTTATTATTATTATTTAGTACAAATAAAACAGTTTTTTTTTTCATTTCGTATCTTCTCAATTTATGTGTGTACATAAAACTTTTGATTTATGTTCGGCTGAGTTCTTAATTTATTTATAATTTACGCATTTATTAACACGTCCATTCTGTGAGATAACCGAACGCGTATCTTTTGAAACCTCTTTTCTGATTTACGAGCGACGATTGAGGCAAAAATACGTACGTCCAATCACATAAAGAGACTCGCAAAACGGTTCTTTATTTCTTACGCGTCCTTTTTTTTAAATTTATTATTTACACTTCGACGCATTTGATTGCTCCTTTTATTACCTTCTTTAAACGTTTACGAACAACAACAACAACAAAAAAAATATCATTACTTTCACTGAAAATGTCGTCATATTTTTGTAAAAGTACATACATCAAATTTTTAATAACTAAAGAAATTCTATTACTTTTATCAATAATTTCATTAAAAATCTTTAATTAATAAAAATATGTAATACAAAATTTACTATAATTAAAGGAAAGATGATTTTTCAATGCTTCGATCAGTGCGGATTCACTACATTTCGTAATAATAAATCAAAATAAAAATTAATTCTAAAAAACTTTACACAAAATTTGTTTTTAATCAAAAAAATATAGCTGTTTTATTTCTATTTAATTTTTCGATTAGTCCGGTTTCAAACAGTACGGGATATTGGCGATATGTGCGAGGTAATTTCTCCCAAAGATTTCGTAAAAGTATATAAATCAAAAATGTTAATTTAATAAACAAAGAATGCATAATTCTCGTAAAAAAAAATCAACATCTTCATTCGTAAGATTTCGTAAAAGTAAATAGAAAAAAAATATGTTAATTAAAAAGAAATAAATATGGAATTTAGATGTAATTTAATACCTGAATTTATCATTAGCATATTTCGAATATAAATTTCTTTAAATCTAATTGATCGTAATGCAATAAGTTAACAGTAAATACCATGAAATATCTAGGAATTACATAATTCAAACTACAATTCTTTTCTTGCTGTTGTAGGATGTGGATTACTTTTAAGTGACATTTTCTTCGCAATTGAACGTATGTTATGTAGGATTTGTATGTATTTCCGGCCACCTGTGCAAATGCAGGAGCATCACAGTTGTGGAGATTAATTTCATTTTTATGCTGATCATGGCTAAGCAGCGAATAAATGCGATTCTATCTTCGTGCGTGAATATTTCCTGCTACGTGATTGATTTTTATTTTTATCTATTGTATCTTTAACTATCGTTATGTAATCTTTACTTATATATTTAATATAACATCTAAAAACAACATAAAGCAAATATTAAAAAGATTAGATTTACAAATAATGTTCTCAAATTCATTAAAATTGCAAAAAATACAAATCTTATTTATTAATTATTCTAATAATTAAACAATATATGTATATGTTACGGTAAAAGTACATAATTGGTAAATGTATACCGACTTGATCGGTAAATGTATTAATTCAGCTTACATTTTCCCGGAAATGTATACATATACCTAACGACGTCGGTAAATGGTCATATAAGTTTACAAAACTGCATAATTAAAGGTTATTATTTATGTTTATTAAATGCTTTGGCATACAAATTAAACTGATTTTGTACAGTTCCGTTTAGCGTGCAATTCTTCAATTAGTATAATTAAATTCCAGAGACTACTACTTTATTTGGTGCATATCAGTAAATGTATGCATTTACCGATTATATACTTTTACCGTAATATATTTATATATTTATACAACTATAAAATCTACAATTGAAATGTGGTACAACATAATTTATATTGTCTAGGAAAAAAATATTTGTAAAATTAACAAGGAAAAGAAAATTGTCTTGAAAGATAACTGTATTATAACATGATAACAGAAAACTTCAATTTATAAAATTATCAATTATTCAATAAGAATTAAATCTATAATTATTTCGATTTTACTTTTATTCTTTATTTTCCTACTTAAATTTTATACAGATACTACTAAGTTTACTAATACATTAAATTATTCCAATTGATAATTTAAAAAAATATTAAGAAAATTATTTTATAAATATTAAAAAAAAAATACAAGATTTAAATTAATTTATTGATAAAAATTATCACATTGTCAGTATTATTCCATATCTATATAATAAATATGAAACTTACAAAATTTCAATGGACAATTTTATTTTACTTTAATTTCTTAATTATTTTATAAATTTCGTAGGCTTAAAATATCATTTAGTTCAATTATAATTTGTAACATTTATTCTAATTAAAAACTAGTTTTATCAAACGTAATTTTTGTAATATAGTTCAAACGTTAATTGAGAATTTGAAGAATTTGATAATGAATTAATAATTAGTTTTTGTTTGTAAACTCGAACAATTTATTAATAAATGTAGGTTGAAAGCTCACAATACTTTAGTTGTGATTACTTCTTATACAGGCTATAATTCAGTTACCCAAAATACGCTCTCTTTGTGGTTCACGAAATTTAATTTTCTTAATCTTCCGTTCAGTTCCTTTCATATTATTTCTTTTTTCATTTACGTTCTTTTATCATCGTCGTCCCGGATTTAATGTAATCACAGTTACATGTCACATTCTTTTTTGTATGTATAAATAATTCGCGGCGCCCGCACCTCGACGATACTCTTCTTTTTTCTGTTATTTTCTTCTTTTTTTTTCTCTCTCTCTCGCATCCACCGGGTGGAATTGTATTTTCGTCGGGGCTTTTGTGCCTCATGCACCGTTTGTTCTGGATCGTCTTTGTGCGAGCGCCGGAGGGTGGCACATAAAGGCGCCCATTGTTCCAGAAGGGGGGCGGCCGTCGCCTCCACCGCCGCACCCCCTGTGACTACGCCACTGCCGTCGTCTCCGTCGTCTAGGCGGGCACAAATCCACCCCCGCAGACTAAAAATCTCCAACTAACCAAGAGGACGACCCACTCGACATAAGTGTGCCATGAATACGCTCTCAGTCATTTGTTTCGGGAACGCGTGTCGCTCTTACAACCCCAAAACCATCCTCTGTCTGCCATTCACCGAATACACGTCTCTTAACACAAGACGACAGGTTGAAAAAAAGGGGAATGCGTATCGCGAGTAATTAGCTTCTTCACCTTCTCCTTAGCCTGTGAATCAAATAGAATTTTAAAGTAAAACTGTCAAATGGCAAAAAGTTTATAATTTGATCAAAAGATAGCTACTTGACGTTTTGGAACTTTCAGTTAAAGTTAAAGTTAAAAATCGTGTGGCTTGCATAGATACATTACAGTATTAAGTTACTTCTTAGGTTTCTACGATTTTTGCATTATAACTAATGTTTACAATAAGATTTTCTAAGATTGGTAACTTTTAACCTTATTTTCAAAGCATTTTTTTAACACATTGCAGATGGAGAATTTGTAAAGAATTGGGCGAATATTTCTGCCGCTTGTCCGTAAAGGATTAATAAGTGATTACAACCTTATTTCTGCCTCCTTTTCGATGATTTTTTTGATTATGTCAATGTTTAGTTATACTTAATATTATTACATCTTTGGTTTCTACAATTTTTGCATTATAACTAATGTTTACAATAATATTTTCTAATATTGGTACCTTTTAACCTTATTTTCAAAGCATTTTTTAACACATTGCAGATGGAGAATTTGTAAAGGATTGGGCGAATATTTTTGCCGCTCGTCCGTAAAGGATTAACAAGTGATTACAACCTTATTTCTGCCTCCTTTTTGATGATTTTTTTGATTATGTCAATGTTTAGTTATACTTAATATTATTACATCTTGGGTTTCTACGATTTTTGCATTATAACTAATGTTTACAATAAGATTTTCTAAGATTGGTAACTTTTAACCTTATTTGCAACGCGTTTTTTAACCCATTGCGGATGGAGAATTTGTAAAGGATTGGACGAATATTTCCGCCGCTCGTCCGTGAAGTGTTAACAAGTGATTACAACCTTATTTCTGCCTCCTTTTTGATGAATTTTTTGATTATGTCAATGTTTAGTTATACTTAATATTATTACATCTTGGGTTTCTACGATTTTTGCATTATAACTAATGTTTACAATAAGATTTTATAAGATTGGTAACTTTTTTTTTTTGGGCGAATATTTCCGCCACTCATCCTTAAAGTGTTAACAAGTGATTACAACCTTATTTCTGCCTCTGTTTCGATGGATTTTTTTTATTAGGTCAATGTTTAGTTATAAGGAAAATACGAATATTAACAAATAATTTTATTTTTGTGACTATTTACGTACGTTTATGTGTCTAAAACTATAAGCACCATATAGTTTGCATGCCTCATAAAATTGTTTCGTGTGCCATATACGGCTCATGGGTAGTCAATTTAAGACCATATCACAAAACAATTTCAAAAGTTGTTTTCTTGTTTATACCTACAAAAATACCTTAGATCTTTACAAAGAGTATTTTGTGACATGATACAATTTATTAATAACAATGTTTTTCATCAAATTTTAAATGAAATTGTTGAAATCTTCAAAGAGTCTGTACCGCTTGAAATGCTTCTGATGTGCAGACATGTATGTGATGCATCTGATAACTTCACTGTCGGCCAATCTTTGATCCTTTTACAAGAACAACAGCTCGTTGCACGCGAACGAATTTACGCTCAGCCACGATCTGTTTAGCAATTATAAAAGAGCATTAAATTTGAATGGAATTAATTAAAGGATTTGTGAAGTCCGCCGTCAGATAACGTCAACCGAACCTGCATTAACATCAAAATAGTTGGATCTGAATGCTACATAACTTTACAAATTGTATTTTACATTGTAAATAATTGTAAAGTTTTGTATTGTATTGATTTTCTTAAAATTATTCATTTCATTTTTTTTAATATGTAATGTTTAAAACCATTTGTTCACTTAACACTTTGATGTATTCTGGTATTTATTTTCCACACTTAGAATATAATTTACAAGGAAGTAATTTTACGAAAGAAAATGCTTTTAAAATGAAGTTAAAATAATTACATAACTGCTAATTACAAAAGTAAATTTGTAAAACAGTATAAATCTTGATCTATTAAAATACAGTTTTGTACGTAATTTACTATGAAATCTGAAATCTTACGTTGATGTAATTATATAAACCAAGATTTCACAGAAAAATGAAATGCGGTAAATATAATGGTATATTTTGTTCTAACCTTGACATATGTCATAACCTAACCTAACCAAAGCTTATTTTTAAATTAAAGAATGTTTTGTTTTGGGGCAAGATTTTTGCTTCTTTTTTTAATAATATTTTTATATTGTGGTTAGAACATTGTTTCTCAACCTTTTTCCCGCACGATCTACACATTTGTTTGTAGTGATTTAAGTTTGTATTTCACCAGATCCTTGCTTTGAAACAAGATGACAGATGTCATTTTACGACCCAATTGTTAAGAGTATTTTACCAGTTTCACGCGTCGACAAGGTGATAGCTGTCATTTTGCGACCCATTAAAAATTAAAACCAATGTAGATTTTCTTCTAGATAATTCTTAATCTAATCCTAATTTTACCTAAACAAATCAATTTCAATCTGACCCAGCATAACCTTACTTTTTCTATTTTTGTTCTGTGAATTATCAATAATTATACGTTAAAAATTTACTTCCTAATAATGTTTTTAAGATTCGTAGCAACGAAATAAAATCACCCTGTAGATCCAACAGCTAAAATTATCACCTGCTTTAATCTGACGATTAATCAGAGCATCTTTGGAATCTGGACGTGCCGAAATTAAACTTGAATTAATTCGATTTACATTGCGATGTTTGCGTTCTCGCCGATCCGAGATCCGCATTTATTCAGTCCAATTAAGGCCGCGCTTCTTTTTTTCTTCTTCTTATTTATTCAGTATTACCATTTTCGAAATAATTAACACCGATTTTCCTCTGTTTCTTTGCAGCGATGAAGTTTCTGCGCGGTATCGGCGTGAGCCGGAAAACCGGAAACGGATCCGGCGGACTGTGGCCGAGCGTCTTCAACGTCGCGACTAAAGCTGAGATCACCACCAACGCAACGTGCGGTCACACCGGAAGACAGGAGTTCTGCAGGATGGGCGAAGGCGCTTCCGGTAAAGGAAGATGCGGCGTCTGCGACGGTTTCAGTCCGGATCCTGGTAAACGTCATCCCATCACTAATGCAATAGACGACGGACCCAACAAATGGTGGCAGAGTCCTGCCCTGCACTACGGCAACGAGTATTCTTATGTGACCATCACTCTGGACCTGAAACAAGTAAGTCGAACATTGTTTTTCCTTTTAATCGACGATTTAAATGCATTTCGATCTATTTACAATCGACGCCCTTGGGAGCGCACACACAGCACAGCGCAACCCTCGAAATTCAGTTTCATCTATGTTTTTTATATTTTGTATCCTTTTAATTTCATTTTATTTATTCTGCTTCCACTAAAAACCCAATTTAGATTAGAGATCCATTAATGAAATTTAAAATACATGTGCGGACAAGCCACCAGGGCCCACTGAATTTATTACTCGGCGATGCCCATTACAGATTAAAAACTTTACTGTGAAAACCCGTGCGAGGGCAAAAAACCTAGTCTAATTACCATTCATTTTACCTAGTTTTCTATCAAACCAAAGCTCCAATCTTCTCTCTCTCTTTTTTCTTCTTCTTTTTCGCTCTTCACCGTAAATTGCTCTTTTTTTCAACTTTAATTATAAAAGACAAACCTTTATGAACCCAGCTTCAAAATGTATAAAATTTTCCATATGCATAAACTGAAATAATGCTGTTATTCAAACATATTTTTCTTAGTTATTTTTTTTATCAAAACTGGAGCTCCATTTTTTTGGTCGCATTTCACCGCAAATTACACTTTAATTATAAAATACAGTTCGTAAAGACACAATGATAAATAACAGAAAAATTCAAATAGGTAAAAATATAAATAATGCAATTACTGAAATCTATTCGAATTAACACTTATTTCCTCTTTATAATCGAAGCTTCAATCTTTTTATGTCGCTCTTCTCCTCTTCTGCAATTTCAACTTTAATTATAAAAGACCGATCTCAAAATGTATGAAATTTTCTAATGCATAAACTGACATAATCGTGTTATTCAAACATATTTTTCTTAGTTATTTTTTATCAAAACTGTAGCTCCATTTTTTTTGTCGCATTTCACCGCAAATTACACTTTAATTATAAAATACAGTTCGTAAAGATCCGGTGATAAATTGCATAAAAATTTAAATAGGTAAAAATATAAATAATGCAATTATTGAAATCTAGTCCAATTAACAGTTATTTTCTCTTTATAATCCCACTTTTTCATCTTTAATTATAAAAGACAAACCTTTATGAACCCAGCTTCAAAATGTATAAAATTTTCCATATGCAACTGAAATAATGCTGTTATTCAAACATATTTTTCTTAGTTATTGTTTATCAAAACTGGAGCACTTTAATTATAAAATACAGTTCGTAAACACCCGATGATAAATTACATAAAAATTCGAATAGGTAAAAATATAAATAATGTAATTACTGAAATCTAGTTGAATTAACAGTTATTTCCTTTTTATAATCGAAGCTTCAATCTCATTATTTCGCTTGTCTCTGCAAATTGCTCTTTTTTCAACTTTAATTAAGAAAGACTAAAGGTTTGTCTTTCTAAAAATGTATGAAATTTTGAAATAATGTTGTTATTCAAACCAAGTTCAATTACCATATTTTTCTTTGTTAATTTGTATCAATCTGAGTCTATATTTTTCTTGCACTTCTATTTCTATTTTTTTTCTTACTCTGTTTCAACTTTAATTATAAAAATACAGTCCTTTACGAATCCGGAGTTAAATTGTATGAAATTTCAATAATACATGTACTTGATATTATTATTTAAATAAGTTAAATTTAATTTTGCTGACAATTTTACATTACATTGTTGATCAAAGTTGAATGAAAATGAAAACTTGTTAATATTATCCTTTTGAAAATAATTATAAATATAAAGTCGCTAAAATTTCTGAATGCACCCTCGTGTTATATTTATAATACGAAGCTTTGTCAGACGCTCGTTTCGGAAGTTTCAGAAGTTTCCAGATGACAAATCCCTTTGCAAAAAGAGGCGCTTGTCAAGGTCCGCTTAGCTGCCGTAACAAGTGCAATAAATAACGTTTAAAGAGGAAAACTTCCGGAGGTCGAGTTATGATAATAATAATGATAATAACGATGATGATAATCAGAAAGAGCGGAGAGCTTAACGTACCCATAAAGAACGGCAGTAAATTCCGCGATTTTTAAGGTGAAGCCTAAAAAAAAAAAACGAACTAATTATGCAACCGGATTATGCAACGTGCCAATGAAGAGAGGATGCAGCGTGCATGCCTCCTATGGAGCAGGTGTTCACAGTTAGCTTCGGATAATCTAAATATGAATAGCAACTACATGATTATCCTCACGTCCTCTGCTTCTTCAGATTCCTTGCGTTAATTCACCCTGTCTTGTTCATTATTTTTTTATTTCGTTTTTTTTTCCTTCATTCTCCTTACATTTTTCTTTGATAATTCTAAAAGGAGATGCGGAAGTGGAGAGCGGCGGGAAAATTTAATTTTGTGCAACGATTACGGACGCACTCGAATTCGAATTGCTCGCAATCCTGCTGATGCTCTGAAGGGTAGTTTGTGTTGGGCGCCTCCGTTTTCCGCATATTAAAATGGCGCCCATCGCATAATGCGACCCCTTTCCACAACTACCTCCTTCGCCAATCTTTCTTTTTTTTTCTTCTTTCTCATTTCTTCCACTTCTCACGCTGCGGTGGCGGCGGCAGCAGCAGGAAGTCATCATTCCGTGGACGTGATCGAATCATTCGAATGATTCTATTCGAATGGAATCGGTTTTGCGGCTGCTGCCAAGCCAAGCCAAGCAACCGCAGCAGCTACCGCAAATTGATTACATCCGAAGCCGCGTTTATTGAGATTGTTTTCCATGGAAACGCATCCAAACAAATTGCATAAAATAAAAGATTGCAGTCATGGATATCCAACGATTTGGTTCAAACATCTTGCCAATCAAGCACAACACGACATACGCCAATTTTATAAAATAGCTTACTTTTGTAAGAAAGGAAGAAATCCATGAAATCATTTAATTCCAAGTAGGATTTCCACATTACACAAATACTGCAACACTTATACAAAACTCAAATACATATTGTTAATTCCAATTATTGAAATGATCATAGATAATTTCACAAGTAACTTGAAATGCCCAAATCTTTGCACTTAACTTTTAGTTTACTATAGAATCAAGTAGTTTATGATTGGTGTTTACTAAATTGAAATTTTAATTAGCATATATAATTTTCTTCATAACTCCACGACTTCGATTAAAATTTAAGAATAAACATGACGTGAAGTTCAAATTATGAGAAAACAACAAAGAAAATTGATGAAAATTGTCATTATTATGAACTTTATATAAATATTTCAAGTATTTTGGTTTATAAATTAACAATAATTCTTACTTAACACGTAACAGAATGACCCGATTATAAAATATATGAAAAAATAGAATAAATTATTAATTTTTATAACAAACATAGATTAATTCTTATTAATTTATGAATTTAACAAAACATAAATCTGATGTTAGTTTTCAAAACAAATCTGAGCAAATTTTTTTTTAATCAAGTATAACAAATTGAAAATTACAAAATTATATTAAAATAGAATAGCATGGGTCATTCTGACCCATCCGCAATACTTACGGGGTAACATTACTTTTCACCTTATATTATTCCTGTGATTGTTTCTGAAAATAAAAGCATATACAAAACTAAATATATTGTTGCATGAGTATCACTTTTTTTGAAGTTATGAGAAATCTTGCAATAAATCAAATGTTGAGACTATAATTTCTGTTTTTTCTACGAACCAAAGCTATTTTCATAAAAAAATAATTGATATCAACGTTGATTATCTAAGATTTATACACGGTATACCGAGTACGTAATAACTAGTGGTATAAACTTAATTATGATTTGGTGTGCGAAAAAGCAATATGCAAAGTCGTAAATGTTATTTTATATGTTTATACACACATTTCCATTTATTATTCTACACATTATTTTATATTTATTTATTTATTTTAAATCTGATATAATAATAATTAGTTTTGACACATAAATTTAATTTTAATTAGAGTTTAATTTTCACTTGTAATTTCAATAACAAATTACGAATAATTTAAACTATTTAAACTATTCAATTCATTATTAATTCAAGATTTAGTAAAACATTTTACCTAAGTTAATTTTTTGTCTATAATCATGAATAAATATGATTATTTTTGATATAGTCTTAAATAAATGTTTATTATATAAGGTGTCGCAATTAAGATTTAAATTTGGCGCCTTTTTTGTAATAAGGTTGGCATATAAAAATTATGTAAAAATGATCTTTTACATACTTTTTTTTAATATTTTTATTTTTGTATTATAAAATTATCATCAATCAATTACTTTCTTTGTAGTTCAATAATTGTTCTATTCAAATATATTTGATTCTTAATATAATAAGAGAATAAGGTCAATTGTATTTCAATTATATGAACTTGTTTCAGTTTTGTTTTCATAGCAGTTTTTTGCATGTAAATGCAATCAAATACCAATCAAAATGTGTACTCATAAATAAGTAAATGACCTTAATTTGCAAATTCAAATGTAATTACTCCGCATCGGATATGCGATGTGAAACAAACTATCGGAATCGGGCTGTTAAAAAGTGAAAGCCATTTCGACTTTGTCGACGCGGCAAAATCTGAATGGACTTTAGGAAATGTCAACTGACAATTGTGGATCGGATTGCGCATATATGGACAACCGTACGTACACAACTACTAGTTATGAAATATCCCACATGAATATATTGATTAATGCAATTAGCGTTTTCAGGGAAAATTGTCCTTTTTTTCTGTAATTTAAATTTGTTGTTGGCGATAATGAAGTGGTTCGATTATAATTGTGGGAAGCGATGAGAAAATTCCATAGTTAATATAACGATTGGATAATAATAAATCGGCGAGGATGTTTTTATCGCGCGCAATAAATATGTTAAAAAGTAGCTAAAGGATTATTGTCTTTGGGTCTCCGTTTGTGTGTACGTCTGTCTGTCTCTGTATGTTTGCGTGTGTGTGTGTGCTTTTGTATGTCCTTATTTAGGACGGACGAACGAACTGCTTGCTGCCTGTTGTTTGCGGGCATAAAAAGCGGCCGTCGTGTGTAGATCGTAGGCGTCCATGTATGGAAAACGTTACGATCCACGACGTTCCATTGTTTCCCGGTTAAATTGTCCTAAATTGGTGTGCAATTAACTATGGAGAAATTCTCCATTTGCTACTACATATATACAGGGCGTTCGATTCTAACCGCACGAAAAAGTCTGATTCCCATGCGGCTACTTTACGCTCATCGACAAATTCAAATACACAAAGTTGGTAATACTTAATGACATATTAGATTAACAACAACATATTTCTAATTACATTCTTATTCTTAATTATTAAGTTTTGCAAATGAGTAACATTGAAATAAACAAATTCAAATCGACAAAGTTGGTAATACTTCATGATATAAAATAGTTGTAGTTATGTTTAATAATTAAGTCTATGTAGATGTTCATAATTAATGAAATGAGTTTTATTATTGATTAATATTAAAGAACATTTGTTTGGTAACATTTTTAGAATAATGACGATCTTTTATTGGTAGCAAATTCAAGTTTACCATGTTAGTATTAACTATAATATTGACTATTTATTTCTAAATTTTTAGAACTGTCAATTCTCCGTATTGACATGCAAAGTAATATGTCTATATTAACAACTATCTACTGTTTGCCAACCTACAAATTCAAATACACAAAGTTGGTAATACTTAATGACGTATTAGATTGACAACAACATACTTGTTACAATTACATTATAATTTTTATTTATAATTATTACGTTTGTAAATGAGTAACATTGAAATAAATAAATTCAAATCGACAAAGTTTGTAATACTTTATGATACAAAAGAGTTGTAGTTATGTTTTATAATTAAGTCTATGTAGATGTTCATAATTAATGAAATGAGTTTTATTATTGATTAATATTAAAGAACATTGTTTTGGTAACATTCTTAGAATAATGACATATATATTAACAACTATCTACTTAATGCCAACCTACAAATTCAAATCCACAAAGTTTGTAATACTTAATGACGTATTAGATTGTCAACAACATACTTGTAATTACATTCTCATTCTTGTTCATAATTATCAAGTTTTGCAAATGAGTAACATTTAAATAAACAAATTCAAATCGACAAAGTTGGTAATACTTCATGATACAAAATAGTTGTAGTTATGTTTAATAATTAAGTTTATGTAGATGTTCATAATTAATGAAATGAGTTTTAGTATTGATTAATATTAAAGAACATTTTTTCAACATTCTTATAATAATGACGATCTTTTATTGGTAGCAAATTCAAATTTACCAAGTTAGTAATACCTAGTGACATTTTTAGATTGGTAACAACATTATTATTAACTATAAGATTGACTATTTCTTTCTAAATTTTTAGAACTGTCAATTCTCCGTATTGACATGCATAGTAATATGTCTATATTAACAACTATCTACATTATGCCAACCTATAAATTCAAAGCCACAAAGTTGGTATTAACAGTGACATAATAAGATAGGCAACAATTAACTCTTTTATTAGCGAGTAGATTTTACTCATTTATATTTGAACTACTTATATAACTACTACTTATACTACTACTACTTATATAAGTTGCTCAGAGGAGGTAATAAGAATTAATTGTCTTTTTTATGTTAATAATTGATCAATTTCATAATTGATTAACAGTAAAAATAGACGCAAATTTCTGCCCACTGACAAATTAAAATCTACAAAATATTCGTATTTTTGCATTCGTTAGTATTTACTTTAGTTTTTATATTTAGAAAATAAATTTTACTTAAATTTCACTTAACTATATATGAGAGTAAACATACGTGTCAAGAAAATAAAATTTAATAAGTTAGCAATAGCAATTGTTAAGAAATTTTCAATATAATTTTATACTGAGCAATTATTTATTTACTAATTTTAGCTGTAATTTGGTCCAAAATCAACATCTTCCAAATTATTTCAAATTCCATTCTTATAGAAAACAAATCAAACTTATCAAAAGATAAGTACATAAATTGAATATAATTGCACTATAACTTAATTAATGTACGAAATATGCATGATTTTTATGGCTACCATTTCATATGTACTTAAACTTGTCAAGTAACTTTTATATGTACAAATTATAAAGATTGATCTCTTGATTTATAACGCTTTATTCGGTTTGTTAAACTTTTTGTCAAGTAGTACTATTTCTTACAATATAAAAAGCTATCCAGTATGAAGTATATTTTCTATCCTCTTATTTTCCTTGCAACCTGCACTAATGATCTTTTCATAATGTAGTCTTCAGATAATTATTATTTCTCTTTTTATAATTATTTTATAAACCGGAGAAAACTAGCAAAATTTAGCAATGCTCAGGCTAAATGTGGAAAGTGATAGTTAATAAAGAAGAAAAATAGAACTATTTACGATTTACGTATTTTTGCAATTGCTATTAAATAAAACATGATTTTGCTTTTAGCTATAGAAGTTCACATTTGCATGGTTTATAGAAATAGTAGTAAGAATTTATTCTACATCGTTAACTTATAAATGCTTTCTTCATATAATATGTTTTTTATTATATTTTTAACATAACAACTGTTATATTATAAAATGTATATTCAACATACTAATAAACATTGTAGTAAATAGCAGGAATAAATAGTTACTTACAATTCATATATTCTTACCTGGAGCTGATATAGTAGATGTACCATCATTACGCCATTTTATTCATTTATTTATTTTTTGAAAAAAAAAAGCTCCACCTTCCGGCATTTGGCGTTGATTGAAACATTCCTGGAAAAGCGAAACGTTCGTCCGCCGCTGCTGCTGGTTATATTATAGCATAAGATGAAGTTATTGAGACGCTTTCATGAAAACAACGCTCGTTTGTTTGTTTCCTATATATGTATATATACAAACAACAGCAAAGAGTTTGCGTGTAAATGGAGATGTCATACAAGTTGTTCAAACGCGTACGAATGATGCAAAATATCGCTATGCATGATTAATAAATAAACGAGTTAATGACGACGATTAAGGCTAAATCATTGCCGGCGATTCGCGTTAATATACGTTATTGCTGGAAAACGTGGTCGTCGGATAAAGCCACCCACGCTCTGAGCGTTCAGTGATGTTTGGCATTCCTTGATCAAAGCCATAGCATTTCGAATGCTGTCAACGGCGGCTATTACTAACTCTCATATTTTTTTTAGTATTTGTTTTGCTTGTACGCTTGATGCGAATGTTTTACTTGCCTATGAAGGGAGGGAACATTGAATGTCCATTCTCTACCAAAGCATTCAAGAAATTAATTAGGGAATTTACTAGATTGATGTTACACAAAATATCCTTTATATATGTTACGATCAAAGCACATTTTTTTGTTTACGTATACTACAATTACTACAACATATGTTTGCAGAAGGTATCAACAATAGCATTAATCACATTAGTAAATTAATTATAGTCTAATACTTCATTAAAAATCTAACTAGAAAAAGATTAATTTAAATAGGTTTTGAATACCAATTATCAAAAATGAAATAATTCATACGAAATATCTGAATAAGTTAAGAGAATTATATAAACCAATAAACACTGTATTTATAAGACCAGAAATAGAAGTATAATAGAACTATGATTATTATAAACCTAAAATATGAAAATACAAATATTTATTTTACAAATTAATGAATATTATAATAATATTTTAATCGCAAATTGATTTAAGCTAATTACTAATGAAAACTTATAAAAACATTTGACAGTTGATTAGTAAACTAGTTGAAAAATCTGTTTTTTTTTTAAATTAGTGTTGTCGATAAAAAAAAATATTACTCCTTTAGATTCTAGTAATAAGAACAATGTTTATTGTATGTTTATGAAACGATTAAGTTTACTCAAAATTGCTTTGCGATTTACTGTTTCATAAACATTCCAATCTTATAATTAGAAATTGATGTGTATTTATTGCAATAATTATACAAAAACACAAATAATAACAATTGTTGCAATAATCATACAAATCAATGAATAAAATATTTACTTATAGATAATACCAATTATAAAATAGTTGGTAAAATCTTACAGTTGATTGAAAATCTGTTTATTTAAATTGATGAATTGTATAGTAAGAGTATAGATTCAGCTAAGTTTGTTGATTTCGAGGACCCTGTAGATGCATATCGGTTAGATATATATATGTATGTGTAGTTAATGGTCGCCCAATTACCATACGTTCGTTGTTTCGTTCTCTCGCCGGCGACGAACAGACGAGCACAAATAACGGCGAAAATATGTCTATATACACACATACACACTAGCATACGTATCCACACATGAACATACAGACGGGAAAACCGCACACTCGCACACGCAAAACACAAAGCGAAATCTCCCTTTGTAATTTTGCCGTTTGATGAAGTTGTCCGCATCCCGCCCCGTAAACAGAAGATCTACTGGATTTTCGAATTTCGCGCCTTGGCGGTTTCACCCGCCCTCATGACAGTTGACTCACCTGTTGCCAAACGCTTCAGTTAGTGCCACCTACCGAAAGTTAGCAAATTACTACATTACATTAGATAAATTAAATCAATCATTAAATTAATTACCAACAAAAATAACCTTATTCGGAGAGAATACTAGATATTCCATTAAAGTTTACCAAAGCTTGATGTGAACAAATCAATACATTATGTACTAATCAGAGCATACAATAATTTAAGTCATGAAAAAAACATCGTTCATAATATTGGTTATTTTTTTCAATTAGTTACTTCATGTTTGCATATAAAATGATGTCATTCTGACACTGGATGAAATTGAAACGACTACTCCATGATACAAGTATAGAATGTACGCCTGAGCACATATAAAAGGTCACCAAATCTTAATGTGAACAAAACAATATATTGCAATATGTAGAAATGAGAATTCTTCTCCTTGGTAATAAATTAACAAGTCATGAAATAACATCGCTTTATGATTTTTGTCATTTGTTATTTTGGTCAATTAGTTATTTCATGTTTGTTAATCTGTCTCTAGAAAAACATGTTGTCAATCTGACACTAGATGAAAATAAAACGACTGTCTAGCGTATCTACTATATTATCTTACTTGTTTCGTAATCGTAAGAAATTGTCAATCTGACACTAGACGACATTTGTTAATTTTGTCAATTGTTACTTGACGTTTGTCAATCTGCCATTACAAGAAATTGATGTGAATTTGACAATAGACAAAATTGCTTTTTCTTATAAAATGTTGTAAAAATGTTGTCAATCTGACACTAGATAAAGATGAAACGACTGCCTAGCGTATTTTCTATACTTGTATCATGATCTTACTCGTTTCGTAATTGTAAGAGTTTGTCAATCTGTTACTAGATGTCAATCTGACATTAGACGACATTTGTTAATTTTGTCAATTATTACTTGAGGTTTGTCAATCTACCATTACAAGAAATTGATTTGAATTTGACAACAGACAAAAATTGTTTTTTCTTGTAAAATGTTGTAAAAATGTTGTCAATCTGACACTAGACAAAGATGAAACGACTGCCTAGCGTATTTTCTATACTTGTATCATGATCTTACTCGTTTCGTAATTGTAAGAGTTTGTCAATCTGTTACTAGATGTCAATCTGACAAAATTGATTTTTTTTGTAAAATGTTGTGAAAATGTTGTCAATCTGACACTAGACGAAAATGAAACAACTGCCTAGCGTACCTTCTATACTTGTATCATGATCTTACTCGTTTCGTAATTGTAAGAGTTTGTCAATCTGTTACTAGATGTCAATCTGACACTAGACGATATTTGTTAATTTTGTCAATTGTTACTTGAAGTTTGTCAATTGTTTCTTGAAGTTTGTCAATCTGCCATTACAAGAAATTGATGGGAATTTGACACTAGACAAAATTGATTTTTTTTGTAAAATGTTGTCAATCTGACACTAGACGAAAATGAAACAACTGCCTATTGTACCTTCTATACTTGTATCATGATCTTACTCATTTCGTAATTGTAAGAGTTTGTCAATCTGTTACTAGATGTCAATCTGACACTAGACGACATTTGTTAATTTTGCCAATTATTACTTGAGGTTTGTCAATCTGCCATTACAATAAATTGATGTGAATTTGACAATAGACAAAATTGCTTTTTCTTGTAAAATGTTGTCAATCTGATACTAGACGAAAATGAAACGACTGCCTAGCGTACATTCTTGTATCATGATCTTACTCGTTTCGTAATCGTAAGTGTTTGTCAATCTGTTACTAGACGACATTTGTTAATTTTGACAATTGTTCCTTGAAGTTTGTCAATCTGTCATTACAAGAAATTGATGTGAATTTTACACTAGACAAAATTGTTTTTTCTTGTAAAACGTTGTAAAAATGTTGTCAATCTGACACTAGACGAAAATGAAACGACTGCCTAGCGTACCTTCTATACTTGTATCATGATCTTACTCGTTTCGTAATCGTAAGAGTTTGTCAATCTGTAACTAGATGTCAATCTGACACTAGACGACATTTGTTAATTTTGTCAATTATTACTTGAGGTTTGTCAATCTGCCATTACAAGAAATTGATTTGAATTTGACAATAGACAAAATTGCTTTTTCTTGTAATCCTTTGATGAAGTTATTAACAAACAACGAACAGAAAAGATGCATTTGATTTTTGAATTTCGCGCCTTCTCTGACAATTGTCACAATTGACACACTTGATGCCATCTATTGAGTGTAAGCGAATTACGCGACTCACTTTCATTGGCTATTAGTAAATGGGCCAATCAACGGTCCACGTGTCTCTTCAATTATCCAGAAAATGTATGGTTCTTGTTCGTTACGTGACCATCGTAAAGAGTTCGCACGGTCGGATGCGTGTGTCCCAAGCTCATCGCGCGCTCACAACACGCACTCCACTCCATCTTCAAGACTATGATTAATAATTTGGAAGATTACATACCGATGAGCAATACACATACACATTATAATAAAGCTCTTCACGTTATTAATACATTATTAAACTTTCTCAAGAATACAATCTATGTTTAGATGCGTACGCATCCTTTATGTAGACACTTCAGTTTGAAGGTTAACAGATTCTTAACTCTGAAGTTTACATCCTATTAACACTCAATCTTGATGAGAAATCACAATTAAATAGTTACTTGACAAGTAACCAATCAAGTACCTTGTTTACTTCCACAAGAATTAAGGGAATCACAAATATTTGAGTAGTTGTCTCCATTACTACGTTATCCTTCTTCCAGATACAATAATTTGTCAAGTATACTTAATAAATCTGTATAATAAATTATTAGTTACATTTAATTACATTTTCTCCAAACGCGTTTATATTTGAATGATGTAATTATTAATTTTTTAAGATAAAATCTATATATGAATAATAAAAGCTATGACTTTGAAAAAAAAGTCGCATTAGAAGAGAACATGGAAGATCTAATCTCGAAGCAACTGAACACGATTCTCATTTTCGTTTGACGGAAGAAAGAAACGATGCGACCGTCGGATGTGTGTATTTCTCTGAATAAATAAGTGAAAAAAACAAGGAACGGTGGATTATACGGAACATTGAGGTCGCCTCAATTAATTACAGATTATGTTCGGTCGGCCGTGGAGAGGGGAAAAGAGCTTTTGTGGATGTACAAATTTGTAGATTTGATAATAATTCTGGGATTAGCCATTAATGGAATTTATAGGAGAGCGCTTCAGTTTATCTGAAATTATGTAAAGTACATATAATTAAAGATAATGTTAGTGGGGAAATGTCTTCGAATGTATAAATAAGTTTTCAGAAAGCCAACCATTAATTATTGTGCATGATGTGGCTAGAGAAAGAAAGAAAGAGAAAGATGCGATGTGGAGATGAATTGGAAAGAACGAGATGGATGAGCGAAATGCGAACGTTACAATCAATAAAACGAAAATTAATGATTTACTCGAGCGTGCCTAATTGACTATGCTCTTCTTCATCATCATCATCTACTTCTTCATTTTTCTTTATTTGTATTCTTCTTCAATTCTAAAAGCCGAATCATCTCTATCATCTCTACTTCAACTTCTTCCTTTTTCTTCCCACACGCCTAGTTCTATAATCTGTACGAGATGTTTCGTGTCTTGCTTTCAGATCAGCACAGAACAATTTGCACAATTCATGTCTACACACGCCATTATTCCTTAACGTAAATTATACTTTTACATAATATTTCTAAGAAGCAATGTTGTTTAAATCTTTTTCAATTTCATTAAATTAAACTAAGTTTCATATGTGATTGTGGTTTATATCTGCACTATATAATAATTTTATTAAATAAGTATTCTATTAGTAACATTATCTAAGCAATGATGCATTTGAACTACTATATGAGTAGTTCAATTAATCTATATTCGTTAGTCAATACGAAACAAAAAATCTCATTTATCAAAGTATTGATAGTATTTCTGAAGTTTTATTAAAAGTAGTTCTAATGATCTATATTATTTAGAAAGACAGATCAAAAAGTCTGATTTATCATTCATATTATTATATGTTAGTTTCTTTATAAGTAGTTCAAATGATCTAAATTGTTAAATTGAGATCTTGTCATTTTATTTATAGAAACAATTTATGAAGTTTCTATATAAAAGTGACCTACTTTTTGCCTTTTTATATATTATATTAGTTTTCATGAAGTAGTTCAAATCAAGCATAGTTAAAATCATCCATTGTTTCTAAATACGAACTCAACCTCAGACACATCTTTCAGCGTTATATTATGAACATTTCAGTAATTTTCGTATTACATAAATGCTCTTTGATGAAGTGAATGCGTACCGAATGTAAATGTCAGGTGAAACAACAAAACCCTTTGAAATGTTGTTGTTGGGTGGAGGACGCTGGGCGCCGAAACGGAGCGAAGTGTTTGCGACGCGTGCGTGCGTGTGCATGATGCATGCCCCTACTAACTCTTTGCAGATTTTATCGGCCTAGGTCAATCTTCACAAACAGCAACTTTGCCGCACGCACGCAAATTTACTCGAAGACACGCCACAGTTAGTAGTAATTATAAAAGAGCATTTAATATTAAAGCAATTGATTAAGATTAGGCGAAACGATTAAAATAATGGCTTTGTGTCATGTCATTTGTTTTAGTCAACTTAATTTTTAATGACCTGCAACTTTGACACTATTTAATAGAAATTATATTTCAACATAATTTTCTTTGTCCACACTGTATTTAATTTATATTTATTACATTTTTATATTGAATTTTAAAGCTGGATTTGTCATTTTTCGACAAGTTTTAGAAATATAATTTGGAAACCTATTCAATAAGAAACTGAACTAATAATTACATCTTTATCTGAGATAGTTAATAGCAATTTTTAATTTTATAAATATCTAAATATGTGTGAACTTTATTAGTAAAGAAAACCTGAAAAAAGGTTAATAAATATTAAAAATTTGTAATTATGCTAATAATTAAAATATTCAGAGGCTTAAGTTTATTAATAATTAATTGAAATTGATCCTGTTATGTTTGTATGAATATTCAAATATAAATTAATTTGAATTTTAGATGTTAATCATTTTGTATATGTACATTTATTTCAATTTAATTAGTCATTATTTTATGAATCAAGAGTTTTGAATTCATTTATTTTAAATATCTTAAATAATTAATTAAAATTATGTCACGATAAATATTTGAATAGAAATTAATAGAAAATTTATTTAATTACGAGATTTTAATCATACAATCAGTGAATTCATATCTAAATGACCGTTTTTTAAATTTTGTTCAAAAATGCAATGTAATAAAAAAAAAATGTGTAATTTGTTAACAAAAATGCGTTCAAAATATTTCTACAGAAAAGAATATATTTTGTTCACTATTCAATTGGCTTTTTTGACCGCTCACGGTAAGAATAAAGTGTCGGTAGATTTAGTGTTAAGATTACTGCTTTTTAAATGATATATTTAGGCGATTGTTGATTGGAAGATAATTGTACTAATATTTATTAAATATTCAACTTGTTTTATAATATGAGTAAAGAAGTTTATTAAATAAGAATGTATGTACATTGATACATGATCTTTTAGTTATTTTTCAAATAACGAATACATTAATATTATGTATGTAATTTGTTATATGTAGTTCAAATAATCTAAAAAGAGAGAACTAAAAGTCCAATTTTTCTTTATTTTATTGGAATATAGTTGAAATGATCTATAATGTTTAGTCAAAACAATACTAAAAGTAAAGAAGCCGTAATCTACTAGTTATTTTTCAAATAATAACGCATATGAACTACTGCATTAGTAGTTCAAATGATCTATGTTACTTTCGAGATTGAGCTAAGGCGTAAACTGATCGAAGTGGGAAGGCGTTTAACAAGAAGCTTTTTTATTATATATTTACTTAAATATTAATTGGATGATAAATTTACTAATATTTATTTAAATTTGTGAAACAAGATGAGTAATGAATATGTTCAGAGGTTTAATGTTATTAATAATTAATTGATATTAATCTTGTTATGTTTATATGAATATTCAAATATAAATTAATTGAATTTTAATGTAATTAAGAGTTTCTGGAGACAAGATATTAATAGAGGACGAGTGTAATTTGTGTCGCGGAGGCACACAAAAGAAGGACGAGGTAATTAAAAAATGAAAATTAATCATCGACCATAGTCAATAATTGACGCAAAGGACTGCCGACAACAATTGCCCGTAATGGATGGAAGGAAGGAAGAAAGAGAGAAAGAGAGCCGAGTGTAATTAAACATTTAATTCAATTTAGAAATTGATTGATTAAAACTTTAGCTGTCGGCGAATGGAGCGACAAGGGGAGAAACGAAACAAGAAAAGCAACACATACACACAAAAAGAGCTGAGTAAATGAGAGAACGCTTTTTCGCATTTCTTAATTGCAATTGCAATAATTATTATCGCCAACGAGAGCCAATTAATTCCACACCGAGCCGTGGAGACTCGCCTCTTTTTCTCTTTCTTTTTGTTGTTTTTTTTTTTTGTTTGAGCGGTTTCTTCATTTGGGTTAAGGATCTGCGAGGAATTCGCGCTCGGATGCTAAAAATTATATAAAGAAAGTCCCGAAACGAAAGCGGAATTCGCGCCGAATCCTTCAAGACGAAAAGGGATAATTTCACTTCCAAGTATCTTCAGTTATTTCATCTCTTTTATTTGCTCAAAACGGAGGAAGATTTTTTTTCTTCATTCACTCTTTGTTCCCACTCGAAGCGGAGATGCTCTTGTTTGCTCTCATTCTGTTGCCGTCGAAAAAAATGCGGGGCAATTTATTGTTCGCGATTTACAGCAAATCTCTGTACAGTAGAATCTCTGTTGTGGTGGAGGAGGAGGAAGAGAAGATGTGGTCGGATCGTTCGAGTGTAAAATCACTTTACATTCCCTGTAGTCTTCTTTCCCAGCTGATGCAGTTTACGTGAAGAATATCATCCTTTGCGCTCAAATTCTTCTCGTGTAGACCATCGCCTCCCTCTAGTCTTTCTATTCGGATCTATATCAAAATCCCGACAATCATAATCCTGATAGTGTTAAAATCCACACACTGAAAATCCCGACAAATTCATTTGTTTTACGTCTAAATCACATAAGAAAAAATATTGTCGGGATTATCAGTGTCGGAATTTCGACTGTCGGAAATTCGATTGTCGGGATTTTGATCCAAACCGCTCTAGTCTTGTCTGGTCTACGCTCCTTTGCGCTCGAAATCTTCTCGTATAGAACATTGCCTCCATCTGGTCTTTCTATTCGGGTCTATATCGAAATACCGACAACCAACATTCCGACATTCATAATCCTGACAGTGTTCAAATCCAGATAATGAAAATCCCGACAAATTCATTTGTTTTACGTCTAAATCAAATAAAAAAAATATTGTCGGGATTATTAGTGTCGGAATTTTGACTGTCGTTAATTGGATTGTCGGGATTTTGATCCGAATCGCTCTAGTCTTATCTGGTCTACGCTCCTTTGCGCTCGAAATCTTCTCGTATAGACCATTGCCTCCATCTGGTCTTTCTATTCGGGTCTATATCGAAATACCGACAACCAACATTCCGATAATCATAATCCTGACAGTGTTAAAATACAGACACTAAAAATCCCGACAAATTCATTTGTTTTACGTCTGTATCAAATAATAAAAAGTACTGTCGGGATTATCAGTGTCGGAATTTCGACTGTCGGAAATTCGATTGTCGGGATTTTGGTCCGAATCGCTCTAGGTTTGTCTGGTCTACGCTCCTTTGCGCTAGAAATCTTCTCGTATAGACCATCACCTCCATCTGGTCTCTGGTCTTTCTATTCGGGTCTATATCGAAATCCCGACAACCAACATCCCGACAATCATAATCCTGACAGTGTTAAAATCCAGACATTGAAAATCCCGACAAATTCATTTGTTTTACGTCTATATGAAATAAGAAAACATACTGTCGGGATTATTAGTGTCAGAATTTCGACTGTCGGTATTTTAATTATCGAAAATTGGATTGTCGGGATTTTGATCCGAACCGCTCTAGTCTGGTCTGGTCTACGAGTGAGGAAACAATGAGTAATGTCGTGCGACGTCGTCTCCCGGGTCCAAAAATGGAAACGACCCGACAGTCGTTTTATTTTCGCCGACTTCTGCTGCTACTTCCACTGCATCTACTTGTACTTGTACAATTCTCTCTTCTACTCCATGTCGGATCTCTCGGAAACTATTTCAAACGCGGCGGATTATCTTTCGTTTTCTCCGTTCCGCCGCTCGCAATTATCTTTAGAACGAACACAAAACGCTATTTATTCTTGATTTAGCTTTGGGATTCTCCCCTGAACGCCATTATCTTTTATTTAAATATTCATATCGAAGTAATTAGCAGTTAGTGTATTTATACTATTCACAAAGCGAATTACCAGCTTTAATTGCTTTCGCCGGACGAAGAAATATGCTCAACCAAGGGCAGTTCTGTTTCTCTCTTCTATGATATTCTACATTTCTTGTCTTGCTTGTAGTTGACTATGATCATTTCGACATGCCGACTATTTATAACAATAACCGGATTATTGCAGCTATGGTCATCAAACTACTTGAGCTAATTTAATACCATTTCTATTTCAAACAACTTCCAACAAATCATTACTAAATTCAATTAACAACAACAATTATTCAACATTTGACAATGAAATATTACAGAGAATATAATTTAAAACATCTTACAAACTATATATACTGAAATAATTACATAGAAACCTTTCATTGATTTTTTTTCAATCTACATTTTTGTCTTACATTTAAAAAAATATAAATGAGACTACTCACTTGATAATTACAAAGTAACTTGTAAATGTATTAAGGGAAGTAAAGGTAATTGGTTACAAGCTGAGGTTGTCACAGAAACTGTTACATTCTTTAGAAACTTTGAGTTACTTCGTACTTTACAAATAGATCAGTTACAACAACTTTATTTCATGTTGATAAACTTAATTTTTATTAAACAAATCTATAGTTCTGATTGTTATTGAAAATATTGAATATTAATCATTGAAGAAATCATCAAAGAAATATTGATCATTGAAGAAATCTCAATTCTTTATAATTTTATTGCAAACTTTTCTGAAGTTCTTTGTTTTAGAACCAAGAAGAAATCTTTGCTGATGTATATGTAGTTTTCTTTCCTTCTGTGTATGAATGATTTTTTTAGTGTAATCATAACATGTATATTATTCACAAAAAAAGTCGTTTTAGATTTTATAGGAAATATTCATAATTTGATTGAAAATGAATTTGAATTAGTTCTAATTGAATCATTCTAATAATTAATCTATTTAAGCTTGTTGAATACTCGAAAATCGTACATTCACATTCAAAAAAAGAAATTTCAAAAAATATGGTTTAAATTAATATTTTTTAATGATTTTTTTACAAAATTTATTATAATTTTTATCTAGTTAACCATCAATGTTAAAAAAGTTAACAAATTGTTTTACAACTTCAAATTTTTTTTTATTCTTTGACTCAATTTGTTTTTGCAATTTTTCTTTAATACTGAAAATTCTATGATTTTATTCCTTTTAACTGCAGAAAACTTGAGATTCTAATGGAAAAGCAAAAGCTTACTTATTAATTAATTTATAATTTAAAAAATGATTATTTGATTATTTTTTTCAGAAATCTATTTTCATTAATATAAGAACGTATGTTTAAAATACGAGGAAACGATTAATTTATATGAATATGTTCTTAAAGAAATTTAAACTTAATTGAATGAGTTAAATCTGTTAATATCTTGTTGGTTTACGAGCGTATTACGAAAATGTGCTCTCATATATATTTAGTCGGAGGATTTCTGGCAGAGAGTCGAAAATAATATCGGCCGTCTGCAGCGGTGGTTTCATCTAAATTTACACTAACCTAGGTCGATTTTATTTTCCTTAAACCGAACGGAACCATAACTCAGCAGTAGCATAAATCTCCTCATTAAGAATGATGAAGCTTGTTAAGAAGGATGAAATTAGAAACCAAATTGAATTCACAGAAATGATGATACCAAAAAAAAAAAAACTCTTTGATGAAATTGATGTGTTTGACCTACAACAATGAAACGAAGAAGAAAGTTAGGAGTAGTTTATTAGAGTTTAATCAATAACTGTACAAAACACTCTCTAAGTTTTGTTAAAAAATTGTAATTTTATAGTTTCATAAATCTATTTGATTTTATTTTCCTTAAAACGAACGGAACCATAACTTAGTAGTAGCATAAATCTCCTCTTTAAGAATGAAGAAGCTTGTTGAGAAGGATGAAATTAGAGATCAAATTGAAATCACAGAAATGATACCAAAGAAATGAAGTTTTTGATGAAGGTTTGACCTACAGCAATCATTGGCAATATTCTTTTGTTATGAAAATGCGAGATTCTTTTTATTATAAAATAAAGAAAGTTAGGAGGAGAATAATTTACAAAAATGTATCTAAGGTTTGCTCACAATATTGTAATTTCAAAAACTCTTAGTAAATATGATTAAAGAGTAAAAACATACCAAAAAACATTAGAAAGATCTTGAAATTCGAAATCATTTTCTCAGATGAAAAGATAACATATGTAAGTGGAGGAGTGCGAATAGTAGTGCATCATTAAGACTCTAATTGTACCAAGAACAGCGTTTGTAGAATACAAATGGGAGGACGACCTCTCGCTTCGGAGGAGGACTTGTTTCGCTCTTGAGAAGTCTTTAAACTTTCAGAAAGAAGTGCCAATCTCGAAAAGGCGGTTTCGAGTTCGCGCGCCTCCTGCTGTTTAATTAATATCAGCTCTAATTCAATAGAGAAAGGCGAGCAAGCGCACCTCTAACTAATGCGAAACGCATGCAGAAATTTTAGTTTCTTCACGTGTTTCTTTATTTTTCTGGATGACCGCTGCAGACCGGGCCTCCTGCTATCGATCAAACCGCACACACACATAAATACATATGTATATATACCATATATATATATTTAAAACCTGAACGTAGGAATTCAACACATATTTTCCCATGGCAATTTCCTGCAGAATGTCGCCGGCATTGCTTAAAGATTGCTAACTATATAAATGTTTGCCACATTTTCCAATCCCGAAGAAACCGACCGTAAAATCGGGTAAAATCGCGCTGAAGATTCTTCATATCAGTTTGCTTCTTCTTTTTTTGTCTTGTTCTTTGCAAAAGCAAAGACGGGATTAAAACCGTTGATGAAATTGTCACAGCGTCCCTGGTATCGAGATGCTGAGGAGATTACATTGTTTTAAACTTGCTGTTCCACTCGCGTTTACTTACATAATTAATTGATTGAATTAGTGTCCACTTTGATAAACAACGCGCGTCTTCTTTGGTCTTTTCAAAAACATACATTTATACTGGGTGATCATGTAACTTGGCACATTGTTTACTTCTACTTCGGCAAGTAAAATTCAACAGGTAATAAGAATTGATAATTTACATTCATTTCATCAATTTAAAGTACTTGACATAGTGACATTAATTGACTATTCACATTAATAGGGACAAAGCAACAAAAGTTACTTCAAAAACATACATGGTGTTCGTTCAACATGGTACATTTTTTACTTCTAATTAGGCAAGTAAAACAAGACAAGTACTTGGTGTACAATTATATTTTCATGCAACAAGTAATAAGAAACTTGAGCATTATTCCATAGTTTGTGTTGGGTCGTAATTGATAAGTTACATCCATTTTATCAATTCAAAGTACTTGACATAGTGCGGCTTCAGTTAGTCCAGATTCACTATAGTGAAACATTACCCGCACTATGCGAGGTATTTGTTGTATTCACATTAATAAGGACAAAGTACCAAAAGTTACTTCAAAAACATACATTTATACTGTGTGTTCATGTAGCTTCTTGGCACATTGTTTACTTCTAGATAGGCAAGTAAAATGCAACAAGTAATAAGAAACTTAAGCATTATTCTATATTATGTGTAGTAATTGATAATTTACATCCATTTGATCAATTCAAAGTATTTGACATTGTGCGGCTTCAATTAGTCCAGATTCACTACAGTGAATTGGTAGAAACATTACCCTCACTATGCGAGGTATTTGTATTCATATTAATAAGGACAAAGCACCAAAAGTTACTTCAAAAATATACATTTATACCGTGTGTTCATGTAACTTCTTGGCACATTGTTTACTTTTAGTTAGGCAAGTAAAATGCAACAAGTAATAAGAAACTTGAGCATTATTCCATATTCTGTATAGTAATTGATAATTTACATCCATTTGATCAATTCAAAGTACTTGACATAGTGCGACTTCAATTAGTCCAGATTAACTATAGTGAATTGGCAGAAAAATTACCCGCACTATGCGAGGTATTTGTTGTATTCACATTAATAAGGATAAAGCACCAAAAGTTACTTGAAAATCATACCTTTATACTTTGTGTTCGTACAAGTTGGTACATTTTTTTACTTCTAATTAGGCAAGTAAAACAAGACAAGTACTTGATGGACAATTATATTTTCATGCAACAAGTAATAAGAAACTTGATCATTATTCCATAGTCTGTGTACGGTTGTAATTGATAATTTACATCCATTTTATCAATTCTAAATACTTGACATAGTGGAACTTCAATTAGTCCGGATTCAGAATAGTGAATTGACAAACACATTAACCGCACTATGCGAGGTATTGTTGTATTCATATTCATAATGACAAAGTACTAAAAGTTACATAAATAAAATAAATAAAAAATAATTAAAGAACATTTTGATTTGCTAAAAATATTATCTAATTTTTTATAATATACTAATAGTAAAGTTTAAAATCTTCGAAAAATTCGTTATATTTTAATGTTTGAAAAAAAAAAGTTTGATCTTTATATCAGTTTTAATAATAGTTTAATGAATCTGTTTCCATTTAACTCTTCTCACTTTGCTATTATTTCCAATGAGAATGAAGATAAGGCGAGCATAAAATATGAGGGGAAAACATCGATAATACTAATTGTTTGTGCCATAACGCCTTGATACATTTGATAAACGAGATGAAGAAAGCAGACGGAGCGAAGAAAAATAAAGAAAAAAAAATGAAAAGAAAAGCTGCGAGGAATCAGAGATAATTACCAATTAATAACGTTTTATCACGGCCATAAAAAGCAACGGAAGGCGATAATTTTTCTACTGTTATTGATAATAAATAATTAATTGAAACCTAGTGACATTGTAATTGAGGATATTGATAATGGTAAAGATTAGAATGTTTTAATCAAACTGTTAATAACATAAATATTGAAAGAATGCTACAGTAAAACTTTTACTTCGATCAGTCCGGATTCACTACAGTGCGGTTTGATAATTTCAATACAATAAATTCAAACAAGTTTCATTTTGTGCAGTTTAATTTTTTGAGCTTTCGATTCGTCCGATTTCAAATAATCTGAATTATTGCTATAAAGTTTAAAAAAGTTCAACAACGTGTTTCAAGGATGACACTAGGATAGGTGATAATTTGATATATTTTCAGCGAGAAGATTCTGAAATAGTTGAATAAAAAACTAATTAGATCTTTGTTTTATTAAGAGTAATTTCAGAAGATGTTTTAAAAAATATATTTTGAAATGTATTTATATTTGAACAAATATAAACGATATCTATTTCAATGGTTTTAACTCTACAAATAGCATGTTTTCACTTTAAGTGTAAATTGAAATTGAAGATGAAATATTTAAGAAAATTGGTCTGTTAAAGTGACATTAAAAGATACTACTTAGGAAAAACGGTAACTTGAGAGAAAAAAGGAACGAAAGCTCTTTGATTTATGACGGTGGTTTGGCTGCTACCACTTTCTTTCCGTACTACACGTGCATTAATAAGCTGGGAAAAGAAGATGCGTTCTATATATGTGTGTGTGTGTGTAATATAAAGGAAACACTGTCGATTGATCACTCGGCACTTATCTCCAGCATTTAGAGCGCACTTCTTTCTCCCGTTTAATTCAGACTTTCGGTACTTTTGAGCTCGGTTATTTATGAGCCGTGAGGAATTTCTTTTTGGAGAGGAACGTGTGGTGGTGTACGGTATGCGTGAGTAATTCGGGATCCGGAATTAAGAGAGCAACGGAAGGAGGAGAGATGATAAATCATAGACAGAGCAGGTGATAATGAGGATTAAGCATACGGAAATGCCGTGAGCACGAAAGGGGAAAAACGAAAGAAGGACGGGGAAAAAAAGGGGAGAGATATTTGAACGTACGGATGGATGGATGGTTGGAAGGAAGGATGGAATGCGCGAGGAAGTGGAAAGAAGTCGAAAGGGGAGAAGAGTTGTTGTTGGTTCCTTGGAACGGTTGAAATGTTTATCGAGTTGTGAGATATGTATGATGAGTGGTGTTGTCTGGAAGGCGAACGAGCTCACTTTCCGGACGGATAAATAAAGATAATGCGAACGCGTTGTCTGCAAATGATAAACAAAAAAATGAGCATTTATATATTTATAAAGAGATGAACAAAAACTATTGTGTAGCCTCGGACGCCTTCATCTCAAAAGTTGAAAAGCATAAGTTGCAATTATTATTATTAAATCATAAAGTATTTTGTTGCGGAAATAACAACAACAAAAATATGAAATAAACGACCGAACGTTTTTTTCAGCGAAACAAAGTAGATACAAATTGGTACGATGAACATGGAATGCAATCGAGTAAATAATACAGTCGAACTGTTCCCAATGAAGTATTTACTTTATTTTTGTACATAAATGATGCACTATGCCTTTTTTAACGCAACATTTGTTTCGTTTAATAATTGAAGCAACAACAGTGTATCAATATTAATTGGGAATTAAACGAATTCAGCACTTTGTGTTACATTGTTTGATACAGACAATTTGCATTGAACATTTTATATTTCTTACAATCTATTTTTAAACTATTTAGTTATTATATAAAATATGTCATTTAGTAAAAAATTAATACACATTTTGTGTATTTTATAAATTAATTTTGTAATTGAATCAACGTTTTGTATTTATTTATTATATTTTCTAATTAAATATGATTCATTTCATATTGCGTTTACTCGAAATTAAAATGTTTGTACAAATTTCGCAAATATAGTAAATTCTTTGTATTTTTACGTAAATTATCAAATTATACATACACTTTGGGAATGTATGTATTATACCAATAAATAGTGTAGTTACTTTATTTTTCAAGTAAACTATGATTCATTTTCACTCATTCCTTGTAATAACTAAATTATTAACATAAAGTTGTAATTTTATTGAATCTATTAACGAATTACTTCGTTCCTTTGTAAAGAAAAATTAAAAGCTTTTTCTATGTACAAAGAATTCTAAATCAAGATTATTTTGACTAATATAAATTTAAAACATTTTAAACGTAATTTAAACACCATTTTATTAACATTTTTTTCGATTAGAACTTTTTTAATTTCGTCTTTATTTTATAAGATTTTCTAAATCTTCCACTGAAAAACCATCACCTTCTGCATTCAATAAAATTTTAACATCCTCTTTAAAGACATTTTTAAAATCTTTAGCTAGATAACGTCTTGGTTTTTATTGTTTTCTTTTAATATAAATTCTGGTTCATGGTTTGCGCCAAACAAACAATTTAAGCATTTCTTTCTAAGTGTGATTTCTTTCCAAGAACTATCAATGTTTGCAATTGCGTTTTAACAGTCATTTCCTCTTTATCCTAATTTAACTAAATCTTACACATATATAATAAGTTTCTGTTGAATAATTTTAATTTTAAATCGCTAAAGGCATTTGATCCAAAGAAAAATCTTAATGATTTTTTTACTATTTTAGAGGAAAATGCAAATTATATTTAAAAGAAATTAAACCTCATGTAAAATTGGTCTTAGAATTGCTGTGTTTGTTATATCGTGGCTTTGTAACCAGAGGTAACTTTAATTAAGGTATATCTGTATTAAGGTATAACGCTATTATTTTTTAGTAAACCAATTATCACTCAAATTTCATGTATTTATTATAGCAGAATTTATAATATTTTTCTAACGGTTATCTAATTCAGCGGTCGCCAACCTTTTTGACCTCACGGACCACTAAACTCAAAATTTGTAATCTCGTAGACCACTAAAATGAGATTCTAAGTATGAAATTATAATACATAAGTTTGCATTGTGTCTTTTATAAACATGCTATTATTTAATAAATCAAATAGTGTAAAAAAGTAGAATCATAATAACAAAAACTTTGTGAACGACCAAAATTCTCTCATGTTCCACCGGTTGGAGACCACTGATCTAAACTATTGAGAAACATCCTTTGAAAGTAAATATGTAGTATATAAAGCGAAATGCCATTGCTGAAGATTCCGATCTGATTAAGAGAGCTCTGCGACTTGTTACAAAAACAAGTTACTATTCCATCAATTATTCAGAGGAATCACCAATTAGCAGACCATAGGTAGTCCATCTACTTGCAGCAAACCTTGTCCATATATTTCGTATCGATGATATTTATTTATACGCGTCGAGAATAAATATATGAAGAAAAAAAAGATTGGTTTCTCAAAACAAAAAGAAAAAAAAACTTTCAACTGAGTTCATATTCCGTGAAACGGCAGGAGATCTGATGGATGGCCGACGATTTCTCTGAAAAAAAATATATAAAAAGACCAACGAAATAAATAAAACTTAGAAGAGAAGACGAATGTTCCTGCAAATCTCATCCAAATCTGAACGTGTTTACAGTTTCAATTGATTCCGAATCATTTTTGTTACAACCAAAGTGTCAAACTACTGTTGGTAGTAATTGTTTATTATGTAACTAAGGTAATTAAACATATTCAATAAATGTATATAATTGTACATTTATGAAATGACATTTAGTTGTGTTGTATATTTTTAAGATAAGTAATTATAAAATTTGATGTACAGCGGAGTTTCTTTATTTGTATTTTTACCAGTTCCTCACTTTGGCATAACGTGACAGCTGTCATTTTGTTACTCAATAAAAATTTAACTCGACCTATAGGTTGAGAAAATCTGTTACACAGCCTTCTTCAAATCTCTCAAAATATATAAAATTAGAAGAAGAAATGATAAAAAACTGTTTATATTATTAATCACGCAACTTAACATATTATTTATAGTTTTACCCAACTTTTATTAAGTAAATTATTTAAATATTACCGAAAATAATCAAATTTTACAGACTGATTTCTATGCAGGCCAATATTTAATACTTTATGCGTAAATATGGATCTAATAATAATGAAGGTATAATTGAAATATTTCTGTAAACAGAGTTATTAAGAAATGTTAGTTTTGAAATTTAAAAAAAATTATTACAGAAGGTCAATTTGATCGCAAATTGTTACTTTTGTATTGTTAGAAAAGTAACAAATTGTTACATAATTTACCATAAAATATATAAAATTAGAAGAAGAAAATAAGGTTTAATAAAACAAACTTTTAACTGTTTATATTATTAATCACGCAACTCAACATATTAATCTTTAGTTGTACCCAACTATTATTTTACCAGTTCCTCGCTTTGACAGAAAGTGACAGCTGTCATTTTGCATTAAAAAATTAAAGCGCTTCAAATATTGTTATACAACCATTTTCAAACTTCTCAAAATAAGAAAAATAGTCTGATAAAATGGAATTTTCAACTGTGTTTATATTCTTAACTGCGTAAATCAACATATTTGTTTGCAGTTGTACCAGCGACCTAATTGTTAAATCACCAATTCCTCATTTTAACACAAGGTGACAGCTGTCAATTTAACACGACCCAATGGTTGAGAAACGCTGCTGTACAACCTTGTTCAATTCTCTCAAAATATATAAAATTAGATGAAGAAAATAAGGTTTGATAAAACACACTTTTAACTGTTTATATTATTAATCACGCAACTCAACATATTAATTTTTAGTTGTACCCAACTGTTATTTCACCAGTTCCTCGCTTTGACACAAAGTGACAGCTGTCATTTCGCATTGTTGTACAACCTATTTCAAACTTTTCAGAATAAGAAATATAGCCTGATAAAATGAAATTTTCAACTGTGTTTATATTCTTAACTGCGTAAATCAACGTATTTGTTTGTAGTTCTTTGTTCTTCATTTTGACACAAGGTGACAGCTGTCAATTTAACACGACCCAATGGTTGAGAAACGCTGCTGTACAACCTTGTTCAAAGATCACAAAAAAATATAGAAAAATAGAACTGTTTTATATTATGTGAAGCAGCTGAAGATTTGATGAATGACCCATGATATATCGAAAAACTAAGAAATTAATAAATCTGTATAGAAAATACCAACGATACTGTAGAAAAATGAAAATAATCTCATCCAACTATCATTCTATGCTAAACGTGTTTTCAGTTTAATTGATTCAGAATCCTTTTTTTTTTATTTATCGTCTTCAATTTTCTTCGCGCGTCGGGCGACGGGACTTTGTTCTGGATAACGTACCCAATTAACAATTTCTCATTAATATTAATAGGATACAGGACGGTAGAAGTAGCTCGAAGTCCGGCAGATCCAAGATTGGATTATGCACGCACGTTGCCTATCGCAGTAAAACGAGTAAATCGAGATCAAAAGAACAGAGACAACAAAAAACAGACTTTCAAATGCAATATATCAAGGAGCGTCCTAAATATATATTTATTATTTATTTTCACAGTTCGTCCTATTTCTATTTCATCAGATTCGTTTTGTTCGAAACGCATGTTTATTTCTGTCCTCCTCTTCTTCGTTTCTTTTTGCTGACCATCTTCTGTAGCTTAAAATGTATTACAGCGAAATGAAAATGTTATGGCATTTTATATATGTGAAAGGGTCAGGAGGAGATGTTCGTCCTCGACGCGACATCCTGACCGCACTTAAATAAATCCTTGGGGCAGACGTGAGCCAAGGACGAGGGCGGACTTTGTTGTCCATCGAATGCGAAAAAGTGATGCGAAGCGAGAGGAGAAGATGAAGAAAATAATACATAAGCCGTACCGGTTGAGGATGAGACTCTTAATTCGTCAGATATAACCTATATTAGTAATATGTCGCACGTTTCTTTTCTTTCCTTCCCTTTCTTCTTCATCTTCCATACATGAAATGAATAAAACGAATCCCTTCTTGCAGCGCCTTTAGCGAGTCGCAGAAATCTCCTACTTTTACGACGGGATATATCGGAGGGGAATACTAATGGATCGGCTTCCCATATACATTTATATCTTTCTTATATTCAATACGTAAGCATTTCCTAAATACGACCCACTTCCTCGTAAATTGTCAATTGGATCCGACATACGCTTCTTTTTATGTATTTTTATTTTTGTACGACACACAACCTCGAGATTTCCAGCTCGCAACAAGTTATACTTTATTCATGGGACTCGACGAAATTTTGTTATAACATAGTAAATAATTCAACAGCATCCACAGATTAGCACTTCGCTTCATAACTGCCAATATAAAAGTACATTTGTAAACTCAACAATTTTGTATATGATTTTATTAGTTATTTTTCTGCATCCTCACTGTTTTAAAAGACATACATTATAGATAGTTCCTTCAAAGACAGTCACGTACATATCTATATGTCTTTAAAACTATAAGCAAAGCATTCGCAAGTAAAACTTGATTGAAATGCATTTGCGGGACGGCTGAAATTACCATTTTGGATAAAATTCTGTTATAATTTATGTCAATTTCTTTGGATTAATTTTACATTTTGCTAAAACAATTGGGACAACAAAATATTTTAATTCTTGTTTCCTCAATATCTATAAGTTTGTAAAATTATAGCTTACACATTCTTCTGATATTTCAACATTAGAAATTAAATCTAACTTAGGTAGTTTTTTAGGAGAAGAAGATATACAGATTCTTTAAATCATCAATTACATGTTAAAAAGTTTGCTTCTAATTATCACTAATATTATTCTTCATTTAAGAGTCAAAAGTTTAATTGGTATTAACAATGAAATGTATATAAAATCCTTGTTAATTTAATTTAATATCCTTTAGGTCAATGCACGTAGAGTAGTAATCGTTTGCGAATGTGCATTTATTCATTATATAAAATGGGATTATTTCGCATCGCATATTCCATATCAGTAATTAATTAACTTCACATAAATGGTATCAAATGGAAATTCTCATTTATCATCACAAGCACGCATTTTTTTTTGTAATTAAATTGAAAATAAATCCTTTTTATTTTTTATATAAACGATCCTATTTACGAACAGCGGATGATTCGTTATATTTCATTATTAATTTTAATTATTTTTGTGTTATTTAATTTGTTAAAATTAATGATTTACAATGTTTTAATTGGTAAAAAAAATAGTTTAATAATTTACAAATAAACAAAAAATATTTATATACAATTTATTTCATTAGAAGAAGGAAAGAAATTTATTTTCATAATAAAAGAAGAAAATGTAAAAAAATAATAATTATATACAAAAGTTTTTTTTAGCAAATATTTTTTTTATGAAATAGTTAAAAAAATTAAATTACATATTATTAATATGAGGAATGATTGTAATAATTTAAAATATAGTTCAAATCATTACAGTGAAATGATAAATTTAAAAAATAAATATGAATGTTAGTGTCAAAGAATTTGTGTTTGAAAAACAGATGCATAGAAGGAGAGATCTGAGGCAGCGTAATAATTTTCAAATACCAACATTCCAGCTAAAAATATCCCCGAATCAGAAGCGAGAACGTGCCGTAGATGAAACATGGCCATCTTAAATTATAAATGAAAAATGTATTACACACGTTTCGTTCGCGTTTTGTTTTTGTCCACGTTTTTTTTTATTATTTATTTTTCGTTGTTGCCGCTTTTCCGATGTTGTGGTTTTAAATTCCGGTAGCGCAATGTCTGTCAGATGGTCTAGGGGTGGAGGGATTTGTGTGAGTGGCGTTGTTTATAAAATTTATGTATATCGAGAAAAAAATGTATACATTGGAGTGAAGAGACTGAAGAATAAGAAGCGGAAGATGGGGGGATTCCCCGAGTTGGGGAGAGATTAACGGGGGGCTGCTGCTGTCTATTACAGAACGTGTTCTGCTGCCAATCGGGCGACTTAAGGAACCCATCACTCTTCGCCGTCGAATAAAATTGACACTTTCGAGAGGGTTTTAGGAGGAGGAAACCCGCAGAAAATACAAATATTATATCGGGGGACATCAATCATTGCTTTCCCAAATTTCTAATCCAATGAATGCGTGCTTGCGTATCCTTGTTGTTCTTGGTCTTATTCTGCTTCTTATGATCCTAATATGCCCTATATAAGCAGTTTCCACCCTTAACTTATCATCGTTATTCCTAAATTATGCTTTGAGTTATATTTGTTTGACAACATACATATTGTATACTTATCCTACTACTACTATGGATGTATAATTGATATTTAATCACATAATTATTAACACTTTGAAAATAATTTATAAGGATTAATAACTTCGATACAAACGTATTAAATAAACACAAACATTATGTATTTTCCAGCAAAACAATTAAGTTTTTTCATTTTTCTTATGTAATTTTATTAAGTTTATATATTTACAAGAATATTCTAATTTAAATTAATTTATTTCAATATTTCATTAAAATTCTTTATAATTTACTAGAAAACAATAGAATTTAAATAATTTTCAGATGTAAAAACATACATTATTTTATTTACATAATTTTTGACAATTGATATCAATGGAAATAAATCTTGAATATAATTAATATATTATATCTTATTAATATGTAAATCTGTATTATGTGTTGTAACAAAATACAATGACGTAACTGTCATTTGACTAATGATTGCAGCTGTCATTTCAGTTTCAGTATTATTTGACTCAATAATAATTATTACCAACATACAGCAAAAACACTAACTCGCTCTAGGTTGGTACGTCTGAAAAACATAATATTTGTCTGTCAAGCATAATGTCAATGAAAAAAAAGTCATTTTTTTTCAAAAAATAAGTAATTTTTTAAGTTGAACACCAAAGAAATGGATATGCATAGGACATCTGAGGTAGTGTTACATAATGTTCATGGTGAGTTTGTTCTTTTATATTATAAAATAGAAAATTTAAATCTGATTATAAACGCTATTGAAATATACAAGATGTTCAAATTGGAATTACTTGGGAAATAGAAAAAGAAATCTCCACGAAATTGTAATTTTAATATTTCATTAACAATAGGTTATTGACCAAAACAAGTTGTTTATGCGTCATTGTGTGATTTTCCATAAAACGTGAATACTGAAATTAAAAAACAATAGAATTAAACCAAATCCAATTCCAAAGAAAGAAAAGACGATTGCAATTAGTAACATGTTTAATGAATAATGGCTACTATTTGTTTATGTTATTTGAATCAATAACTTGGACTGTTGTAAAATAATTTACATCATTCTATGTATTAAGTCTCTGAGAGTGTAGAAATCTGCTCAAAGTCAATAATCGTATTATATGACAATTTCAATACATGTAGACTGGGAAATCTAAAGAAAAAAGTCGTATTTGTTAAGTGAAGTAATACTGAATGAATTATAATAAAACTAATCGAAGTAATCAACTTATTGTGAGATTTCTTTGTAAAAGAACAGTTTTAGATAATTTTTATTATTGAAGCAATGAAAGATTTTAAAAATCGTTTAACTAAATGTTTCTAAATAAGAAATTCATGTTTTTGTGCTTCAGTCTGGAAACTTTCTAATCTATTCTTGTTTATAGTTGTAGTTCAGATCTATCTCTGTCACAATACTAATTTATGAGTATACACAAGAAGCATGTGTATACGCATCAAATATATCAAAAGTAGTCTTGTCTATTTCATTTACGCAAATACACGTTCTTTGATATTAAAAAAAGTTACTATAGATTGGACATGCTTTATTTGTATTCATTCCCTAAAATTATAATCTCATGGCAGCAGCGCTCAGATAAACACTCTCGCCTCTACAAGGAGACGTCGCTGTTCTGGTTCTTCTGCACCTAATATGCATTACATAAGAAGCCTTCAGCCTTATGTAACGGACGGGACAGGATCGGTCCGACCACACACAAACAGATCATCAGCATTCTGCCGTGTCCGGGGCCATGTCAACAGCACTTTGGATGCACATTCACGCGCGTCCATCACGTCTCTCTCGCGCCTCGCAGTCTTCCTCCATCTGCTTTTTCAAAAATTTCCCGCTCTCCGACCGCAGTAATTTTAGTCGACGCGCTAATTCTGCACACCGCTGCTAAATTCACAAGAGCCAAGATCCAAGTCGGATTATTGCGACCGGATGCAAATTCGCATCATCCTCCTAAATAAAACCAAAGCTGCAGTCGGGAGAGTTAAATGAACTTCACCTACGACCATTTCGTTGACAACGTTATTACAACCCAATACCATTCGGATAATAAACACATTTGGGTATTACAACGTTAAACGCTTGTATATATTATACATACACACATACATACAGAGACTTAAATCTATTTATTCACCGGAATTCCACATTTGCTGACTCATTAGGAGATTCAACTGCAACAGTCATAGGTTTTAAACGGACGACGTTTACTTAGAATCAAAGGCACTTGCAATTTATATCAAGAAACACTATTCGAGAAATCACCAGAAGACTTCTACAACATACTTAATCTTACTGATGCATCGTCCTTGACTAATTAAAAACAGTAAGCTTTCAAGTTTAGAAGTTTTTTTTCAAGAACATTCATTATTTTTAATAACTAGAATCTACTCATATTCGTAACTAATTACAATTAGTATGACAGAACCATTAATTTTACCAACCAAAAATCTAAATCTTAAATATGATTTATTATGGGAAAATGTGTTGTAACGTATCAATTTCATATATTTACTTGTATTTTTAATCATCATTTTTTACTTAAATTTCACTTTTTTTTAAATAAACATTAAATCGACTACAAAATACATGTTTTATTAGTACTTATAAATTTAAGCCAATTTTTGGTATCCTTCAAATATTTATAATTTTCCATTAGAAATTTATTGATGTCAAGTGTTTCAACTGTTATGTTATCATACGTTGTTGTTTGTTGTTACATAAGTTTATCAGTTGTACCAACTGTTATATAAGTTTAATTGTAATTTATACAACATATCAAGCAAAGTGTGAATGCAGCATTATATTAATTATATAAAAATTAGTTAATTTTTTAATAAAATGCAATAAGTTTGTAAACAAAAATATATGAAATGAAGTTGTTCTCAACATAAATAACTGAGCAATATTATCTGTCATAGTAGACTGTGTTATGGGCAATTATAGTTACGTACATTCAAATCAAGTAACATTTATTATACGGTGACTGTTGATCTGACGTTTATAGTTTGCTCGAAAACACAGAACCTAAAGTATTTTACAATTACTTAAGTATACTATAAACTAGGAGGACGGCAATTAAAAAGCTTCCTCGTGTACGTACGTCGCCTCGTCATTTGAATTTGCTACGTGGGTTGCACAATTAGTATAAAAGCTTCACCATCTGCGAAAGCTATTGTGCATTCCATTTCTTCTCCAAATAAAAAAAAAATGAGTGGAAAAAGTGGCAAACGTTAATCGAATTATATTATACGAATGTATATTTTTTTTGTGTGTAAGTGGATTGCTTATAAATCCCAGAGGTTGGTGGGTCTTCCTCCTCATCCTCATCCTACTCTTCCATAAAGGAACGGAAATCCCCCGATGCGGCATTAACAATTAAATACAACACGATGCACATTGGTTGCCGTTTCTGTTTAAGGGAAAGTCCTCCGGTTTTCGAGGCTCGGGATTAGCCTTATTCGGCGCAGCAGTAGCAGCAGACCCTCTCCGTATATGTAAATTCTGAATTTTGTTTACATCCTTACGGGGGCCTCATCCTAAGCGGATTCCGCCTCTGGATTTAACGACGGAGCGAAGTGGATCATAATTGAAATTAATGTTATGCAACCGCCCAAAATCTGAAACCCAAAATACAGGCAATAAGACAGACACAAGGACACATGTCCTTATACTATTCAAATTAACATCCCTGCTTAATACTGCAATCAACAAACCAATTAATTTGATACCAATATGAAAATGCAACAGCCAAAAATATACATCTAAAAGTTCAAACAATAAAACGTAGCCATCTACATATTATTTAAATTTATGTTTACGGAAGAAACAGTTGTTATTGTTGTTGTGCGATTTATAACTTAAAAATAATGACATTTATTTATTAAAATATATTTGAGAATAAAAAATATGTGAAACATTCAAATCAAAAGAGATGGTTTCCTAGAATGGACCATTTAAGCAAAAGTACATATTGTACAAAAAGTACATTCACTGCAGTATACTGAATGACTTCTTCTTTAGTACCTGAATATAAAATAATCATGTGATGATTTTGTATCTTAATAAGTGATAAAAATAATTTGTTCAAAATTTGAAGATTTCACTTTCTTAACTTTTTTCGCTTTAGCTTTCTATGATATGGATTTGTAGGAACTACTTGTTATTACACTATCTCCAATTTGACTGGTCCAATTTAGGCAATATCTTGTGGTATGCAATTAGACAACTTTTACACAAAAAAAATGAAAATATTTCACCTAACCTTTTGAACTATTATAGAATCTGTAATTAAGTCTATTTTAAAAGACTAATTCTGATATTTATTTTAAGATACTTTAAAGTATACTTTATAGTGAAAACAATAATTGATAACTGCTTGAAGACAACTGCATCCACGGCATACTTGATCATAAGTTTGCTTAGCGTCTAGAAAACCTCTATTGGTTATATGCTACATTGCGCAAATTACCATAGTGGTCCAACGTAGGCACCGGTCCGAATTAGGCAACCCTTAATCAATATAATTCCAAAATGGTGCTTATACTATTATATTATACAAATTAATCATTACTATATAAATTACAATGCAATACCAACCCGCAAAAAAACACAATGAAAAATAATAATATAATTGTTTTATAACGAAAATATCATTCCATTATTTGCATATGATTATTTGACGTTTCCCCTCGTATCTGCAGTGTCACACTATAAATGATTCTTTGTTCATTCTCTGCTCGCCATTATTTTCTAGTCACTTTTTCTTTCTTTTTTTTTTCTCTCTCATTGTTTATTTGTCGCGTTCGAGCTGCAAAATATTCACGGATTAAAATCTCCAAATGGAATTCGAGCTTACAAAAGCGTCGCGACAAAAGAGAATTAACAATCCGCAGCGTCAATTAATTTTTTGGGACAAAGCCCGTCGAATAATAGCTCGAACCCAGCAAAACACAGGAATGTACAGTTTTATTTCGACGGCGTGGAAACGAGCTTCCCCCAACGGTGGTTTGTTTGTTTATTTTTTTTTTGTTATACCCATGTTTCGTTTCGTCTCTCATTTTTTTTTAAATTTTCTGTTCGTTTGTTTCATTTACGCCTCCCCCCGTTTTTAATTGATAATCGTAATGAATGGGTGAAGAGAAAATAATTTGTAATTGAATATAAAAAGGGATTAGTTTATGTGCTGGTAATTGTAATGGCCTTTGGGAAAAAAACAAAACAAGAGTAGTTTTGTTATTCTTTTTTGGATGTTTTTAGATAGAATTTTGATACGATGAATTAGTTTCAGTCTTTTGTATTAAGCTTCAATCTGTATCCATTTTTCAGGAAGAATTACTTACAAATGTTTATTTTCTGACAAGCTAACTTAAGCTACACCAAAATAACTTGTCCAATCTTAACATATTTTTGTAGAAGGGTTTATGTTGAACCTTTGTCTAAAATTAGGTTAAGATAGATAAAGTTGATCTAATGTTATGTTCGATTGGGAACATAACCTACCATAATCTAACCTTAGTTTTGAAGGCAATGAAAACACTTTGAAGTATGCCTTTGAGATTCTTAATGATGAAAGTTTTACTTTTTATAGACGAGTATTTGCTCCTACCGAAACTAACCTAAAGTTAGTTAAAGTTAACGCACTAATTATGTTAAACTATTGAAGTAATTAATTAGCTTGTAGTTACTATATTATGTAACGATCAAAGTAATTTATTTACTTTTTTTATATTGTATCAACTACATTTTTTTTTTCATTATTTCTCAAAGATATTACCGCATATATTTGCAAGTTATGTACATTAAGAATGTTAATGGAAAAGTTTACAAACTATTTGGTTAGTTACTGATATTAATATCTAATAGTTAAAAGTCTATATTATAAATGTTAATTAACGTTTTGCAATGATAATTACAATTATTCTTTGGGATAAAACAATTTGTAACTGAATATAAGTAGATTAGTTTGGAAGCCATTAATGGTATTGGATAACAAAAAACAAGGATAATTTCTTTGTTTTTGTTTATTTTTGGGGGTTGGAAGAGAATCGGATAGTGCGGAAGGGTTGAAACGCGCGAACGTCGAATGGGCTGCAATTAGTTGCAGTGGGTAGGTAGGTGGATCGTTAAAATCTACGGCTCTCTCTCTCTCTCTTTCCTACGCCGTAAATCACGCGCTCAATTCTTGTTGCGTTTTCGATTTTATCGTTATTTATTTGACCATTAATTACACACAAGTTCATAAACTGGAACTACAAGAACTCGTTAGTTACCAACTATTAACGGAGCCCTAATTATGCCGCGGTCATCCATCATCGATCGATTAATTACGTAACTTCTTTTCGCCGCGCCCGCGCGCCCCTCCGATCTTCATACCAGCAGCGAAGTTGGAAAACTTTGCGATGAACGCTTTAAGATTATGCTAAAACTTGATTCGACGTTGGTATTTAGATTGCGTCGAGCAATATTTAATAATGTTTATCTAAATACTTGATTAATTTCAAAGGAACTTCTTCTATAGCAGTAAAACAAAATTGGGATGATAATAATAACAAGTTTATGTCTTTAATGCAATATGTACTACAATTACATAATTATACTGTCTTGTGTACATAATAGTTCGAATATTTCAACTTACGTACGTCCAAGTTTTTTTTGTTGTAAGTCAAAAAGTGTATCAGTTCTAATTTTTTATAAGTTCATATAATGTAATTAATGTTTTTCTTTGATTCGATTGAAGGTAATTACTAAATGTTTTTTTTTAATATGAGATTATTAGTTTTAAACAAAGACTTGTGAAGGTGTGAATTGGTAAACGTTTAATGTAATCGGTTTTATATCGATTAAATTAACTTACTTGGAAGATGAAGGCGACATTGAGATCGAACCATCCTCGAGCTTTAAACACGAAATCCGAGTTGAGCAGCTTCAGCAGTAATCTCTTAATCTGAAAAGAGAGCGAGACTGAAATATGATTAGATCCCAATTTGCTTAATGGCTTTACATCGGCCTGATCACCTCCGGTCTTCCCGAGGCGCGACACAAAGAGCACCCGAAACCGATCGATCTCCCACTTAGTGAGGTCACAGGTAATCAGGATGCTCGTCACCGAGATCACCTCGACGGCGCTCCACGAGATGGCGAACAAAAAATTACGAAATTCGCAGCGATCCGCAAAACCGTTCCTCAAGATAACAAGGATGTAGTACAACTGGTAGCAGATCCAAATGTAGCTTTTGGTTATCACTAAGATATTTTGGTAACCGAAAGCTTTGTTGATCTCTTTTGTGATTGAGAGTAGACGAATGTAGAAGTGGAGGAGGTATTCGAGGTGATTCGTGTCTTTAGCACAGTTGAGTTCTCTATTGAGATGAACGAAGTAAGATTTCGTGTGTAAGACGTAATCGACGAATTGGAAGATGGCCAAGCAGATGGCAATGTTCGGAAGGGTAGTTCCCAAAGTGTAAATGAAAAAATCGTAAACGCTGAAGGAATAGCAATGGTAAATTAAGATGAAAAAGCAAAAGGTTAACTGTGGTATAACAATATAATCGACTTTGTAATGTGGACGTGACGATATCCATTCTTGCATCTCTGTAGTGCAGCTCCTTGTCTTCCTGAAGAAGTTCCTCACTTTATTCCTATAATAAATCAAGAAAGAGTAGATCCACACCAAGTTGAACATCACAATGAAATTGGCCAAAGCGAACGCCCACGAGGATAAACTAAAGTGTTCCTTGACCAAATAATCCATCGTCAAGTTGAGTTGAGCCGTAAAGCAGATGATGGCTTTCATGAGGCTTCTGGCTATGTAAGATTTCGCGTTGTACACGAAACTTATCTTGCCACGTGGACTTTTCTGAATCTCGAATGGGAACATCGCCAGCGAGTTGGCCAACTTCAAGTAGAATGAGGTGGAGGCCGTTATCGACATCGGTGTTCGCTTCACTCTGCGCTCTTTTCGTTATTTCGACAATGCGAAGCTCTTCATTATCTTGCGAATGCATCAAATTAGAACGCCCACATTGTTAATTAAGGCCCGACGTTTTCCGAGACGCTACGCCCTTCTTTCAATCTTCTTGCCAACTTCTTGATAAGGGAACCTCAGGAACGTTAACGTTTTCTGTTTCAAATCAATGATTTCATAAAATTACATTCAATACGAAAATATTTAACGTCTATTGTTTAATTTAATTAGAAATCTAATAAATCATATATTTATTAATAAACTGCTTTTAATTAAATATTTCTAATTCAGAAATATTTAAAATTTTTAATTATAAATTAGATTTTATTAAATAATTATGAAGAATATATTTTTTTTTCTTTCATCAAACTAAAAATACAAAAATGTGTTTCCATTTAAATTATTTATACTGTGTACAGTTTTTTTTTGTTGTAGTCACTTAATTTAGTACATATTTTGTGACATTTTTGTCACCAGAGCCGCATGCGGCTCCCGGCTCGCACAGTTAAGCTAAAGTAATGCTAAGTGCGGCTCTGTAGACGATTTTAAATCAAGTGGCTCTTTGCTCCAAAATAGCTGCCGACCTCTGTATTATATATAATAAATTTCTTGCGTAAGTTCTTATAAATAATGTATATTTAAATAAGTTATATGCATTTATTTCCACTGTCGGTTTGATATAAATATATATTTATTTCTTTGTGATCGTTCCGTTTTATAAATTACACGCTTTATGCGTAATATATGTAAACATCGCAGCAAGAGCGTGAACGTGAAATTTATTTGGTAAATATGAAAATAGAGAAAGTACGGGGCGAAAGAATGTTGAAGAATGCGTATTTATCATCAAATACGTTCGAAATCGGGAAGTGTTTTACGCTTTCGGCGTGTGTGGGTCGTTCGTTGTGTTTCTGGTCCAGAGCAAGGAGGATGTGAATGAATCATAAAGCCCTAATGGACAGAACGAAAGAGTAAAAGAATAGTGTGAGAGAGTGAGTATCGAATTGGAAGGGTTTTTCCCACGAAAGTCAATTTTTAAGTGGTCAACATAAACCAAACCCAAAGAAAAATTCCATCTCTCTCATTCTCACGTTCATTTTCGTCCTGGCTCCAAAGTAATAATAATAATAATAAAAAATAAACGTATGGGAAACGATGTGTCACGTGCGTGGAAAGCCGTCTTTTCCAGTAATAAGCGTACGTAGTCATCGACGAGGGGGCGAGAAATACAATAACCGAGGGGGCGGTCTTCGTGTTTATTATCTTGTGGGAAATTGTAATTAAATTAATCAACGGACGGAACGCCTTTCTTTGTTCCACGATGTAACTGAAACAAAAGAAAACAAAGTAAAAAACAAAAGATAAAAACGAAAAGAAAACAAAAAAGATGACAACGAAGAAGAAAAAAATGAGACATAAGGAACGTGCATATCCTCTTTGGAAATCATGCGATATTCACGCCCCGACCTAGGCGTAATTTTCTGCAGACCCTCCGAAAACGCAAGAAGTCGCAGTTCGCGAGAGATGGTCATCTCGGAGACGTGACCGGAATGTTTGAAGCATCATATCTGCTGGAAGCATCGTCGGAATATGAAATTCGGATGTCCCCGACAACCAGAATGCTCAATTAATTGTGATTTATGGAGCGCACTTCTCATCGTCACGTATTTTTCCTCCAGAATTGCCACTGACAATCTTTCCGAAAAACGCATTCCAATTCCAACATTAAACACAGTTTTTATTTAGTACGAATACAAATGTTTACACACATTCAATTTCAGTAACTAAATTTGAGATTATTTATTAGAACAACTATAGAATTACATAAATAATTATAGAAAAGTACAATTTTCATCAAAAATACAAGGAAACTATATTTAAAAAAAAACAATGAAAGAGTTGCAATTAAGTGCACTAAACCATGTTAGAATTGTCTGATTCATAAATGTTTCATTCAAAATTACTATTTCAATTTATTCACATATTGAACCAATAACTCTACTTGGTGGAAAACTTTGGTAATTTAAGATCATATTAGTAATTACTCCTTAAGTATTATTTTTTTCTTATCTAAATACAGCAATGCCTCATATAGTGCGGTTTCAATCAGTCCGGATTCACTGGACTAGACTAATTTGAAAATTTCAAAACCAACTAATCTTTATTTGAAATTTATCGTTTCTTTCTTTCGTTATACAGTAAAGACTATTAATTTTATACGGATTTAAAATCCTCGATTAATCCGGTTTCTATCTTTGGCATTGGCTGTATAAGTAATCGATGCACTCACTATACGATGTATACTCATATTTTTGCTTAGTTATTTATATTACATTTGTAGCATACAAACTAAATAAAAAAATAATTTATTGTTATCTATTAAACTCAAAACATAATTCGTATTACGTAAAACGTTGTTGAATTAACTATAAATTACGCGTTGCGTCTAAATTTTACAGTTTTTTTTTTAAATTTATTTAACAATAAGAAGAATGCATGAATAATTCTTGTAAAATGTCACAAGAAGTCGGTATAGATTTCGGACACAATGAGATGTTATCACGCGTTATCCGCGTAGTGCCATTGACCCGGGTCCTGACCCGACCATAAATTTTCAATTGTATGTTGTACAACCAATAAATAAGCGTAAATTAATTGCCATACGCATAGGCATCGCATTCCTGCCTTGTTTAGGTTATCTACAGATGTAATTACTACTTCACTGCATGCTACAAATGCGCTTTGTTGTGATGAAGATAAACTTTGCGTATAGTGAGAATACGAAAAAGAAATTTATTTAATTTTTTTATTAAATTATATTAAGTATTTTTTAATTTTTCTCATAATTAATGATACAAACTTATGTAGAAATGACGAAATATTTATATAAAATTTGATATTTTTAGGCTCTTGAATAATTGAAAAGATTTCTTAAACCGTTGTAATAACAATGTAAATTTATATTGATTCGTTAAAAAGTTGTTGAGAAACTTAATAGTAACGTTTCTTTTATGACAATTTGTACTTTTTTTTTTTCATAATAAAACAAAATTTTCAATATTTAATTAATTATGAATTTAAATTAATAAATTAATCAAAATCAGTTTCATATACTTAGTAGATAAATTTCAAATAAAATCAATACAATTTCAGTATAATTTAGTTATATAGTGCGAATTTGAAAAAATAAACATATTTTTTCGTTAATGGAAATTTATAAAAAAAATAATGTACCTGCAAAAAAAAAACTATACTAATAACACTTAAATAAAATCAAGTTTAGTATTATTATATAGTGTAGATTTGTAAAATCAGAGCTGTTATCGTGTTCATTCAAACATTAAATTGTCATCATTGGTTGGTATAATGCTTATGTACATTCGTTGCGGAGGAGTTCAAAGGTCCGGAAAGATTAAAATAAGAGCTGTGTAAAATAGAGATGCACGTGTGAATAAATAAATGCATTGCACGTTTCGCATCATGTAAAATTGCGAACGTCTTAAAGCCGTGGAGGGACAACAGGGGTCGCTCTAAATTTATCGTCACCCTTTTCTCAGCGCAACCTCCGATGGAATTCCTCCTTTTTCTTTTATGTCTCTCTTTCTATCCCGTTGTCTTTTTACTCCTGCTTTCAACGTTTTTCTTTTCTTCCTTGCTCTCCCCCGCATTTCGCGCGACTCAAGGAGGAGGAGGTGGTGGAATCTCATGCATTTCAGAGACGGACGGACACCGTCTCTCCCCCTGAACTACTACATCAACTTCGTGCATCTCGGACGCGTGACGTCACGTGGCGGCAATTGTTCTCGCGATTTGTGCATCCAACGAAACTCGAATCTCACTTCTTCCCCCAACATCGGCAGATGCGATATAAACCCCAACAAAGATTTACGATCAATTTACCTGTAATTCTCAATTATAATGATACTTTTATTGCACACTCAGAGGTTTGTCAGTCTTGTATTTATTATTGTGAAATACACTTCCAATTATTGCATAAAGCATTTCAATTAATGGATAGATTTACAAAAGTACTAAATGGTACTTAAATATGCCCAATTAACAGTAATTAATACATTTTTAATCATTTATTTAAATTTATTGCATTTTTTTAATATAATAATAATTGCAAATAATGCACATACAAGCGTACTAACTGGTATATAAATTTGTATAGTCTGTAAAGTTGGCTAGATTGTCCAAGATTTAAACATTAAAAAACATTATTAAAGAAATAAATTCTTTGGGGTGATTAGCAATTAAAATATTGTATTTTTTTTAGATTTCAAGATGCAGCCCTTGCAAAATTTGATATAAGGAAACAGTCAAAAAGATTCTGCCTTTTGCTAACTTGGTTAAATTACCCCAAATTGAACAAAGAAATGAAATTATTTGTGGTAATGATGAGCAATTAAAATATTGTATTTTTTTTAGATATCAGGGGCTGCATAGGCTTGCAAAATTGTATAGAAGGAAACAGTCAAAAAGTTTCTCCTTTTTGCAACAACCTACCTTTGCTAATTATGTTAAATTATCCCAAATAGGATAAAGAAATGAAATTATTTGAGGTAATGATAGGCAATTAAAATATTGTATTCATATAGACGTCAAGGGTTGAATCGGCTTTCAAAATTGCACATAAGGAAACAATCAAAAAGTTTATGCCTTTTGCAACAAACTACCTTTACTAACTGGGTTAAATTACCCCAAATTGAACAAAGAAATGAAATTATTTGGGGTAATGATGAGCAATTAAAATATTGTATTTTTTTAGATTTCAAGTGCTGCAGATGCTTGCAAAATTGTATATAAGAAAACAGTCAAGAAGTTTCTGCCTTTCGCAACAACCTACCTTTGCTGACTGGGCTAAATTGCCCCAAATTGAATAAAGAAATGAAAATATTTGGGGTAATAATAAGCAATTAAAATATTGTATTTCTTTAGATATCAAAATTGTATATATGGAAATTGTCAAAAAATATCTGCCTTTTGCAATAAGAATAATCCACTCTAAAGAACATACAAACAAAGCAGATAAATTGAATGAACAGTATGCAAATTGTTCCCTTTCGAATTAAGTGAGTAACGTTTACGTAATTGAATAGATTTTGGGGCGATAGGTAAAAAGTTATACTAGTTAACTTTGCTTCAAACATGACAACCGTAATAGTTAGTTAATTTTATATTAATAGAATTAGTCATTAGACTTTTCTTGTACACATAATTTTTAAAATGTTTGTCCAACGATCCATAAATGCTATCACAAAAGTTACAAATCTTGTCAATAATTGATGCATTTTTGTCCTTTTATTTAAAAAAAACTTGTAATTTATAATACAAATCAAATACTTTTCTTACATAATCATCGCTGTATAGTAATATCTCGAACAATAATTGCAAATTAAGATGTGTCCACACCTAGTATACACTTTTAAAATTACCGGTATTTGATCAAAATTTGTCGGTAAAACCGGTTAATTTTTTACTGGCAATGGAAGCTCTAATTGACAGTACAACAGCAGTCATTTTTTTTTGTTTAAATTAAGTTGAGACGTTGGATTTATGATTCATATCGCGTATAGTGTGCATAACGCAAAAATGTAAACTACAATTTTTATATATAGTAAGGTTGATGCTCATATTTTTTTACGACGTTTAGAAGAAATGAATAATGAATTTTACAATGTAAAAATCATATACAAACACTTTATGACTGTAATAATTCTTTTAAAGCTAAAACGATGGTATAGAAAAGTGTCTTAAAAAAACCCATTCCGAATAACTTTGTAACAAGATTAGGAAGTCGTTCCGTTAAATATCTTTCATATAAATTCTAATTTGGATCTTAAGAATATTAAAAAGTGTCAATTTTTTTTTCTTTTGGAATGAGAAATTTGTGGTGTAAATACGAAATATTTTTTAAGTTTTCTTGTTAAATTAATTATTAATTATTTAATGCTTGACAATCACTTCAAATCAGTAAAAAAAAAGCAACCAAGAAACATTTTGTAATTTATAAATAAATAATACAAAAACCTAACTTTTTCTGCAAAACATTTTTCATATTTTTACTGGTCCGCAGGTTTAGAAAGGTTGAAGAATGCTGGTATATAGGATAGAAACGTTTACATATAAGAATTATTTTTTTAGAATTTGTTGAATTAGAATTTAGTTTATTTTGATATCATCAAATTGGTGAATCCGCACTGAACGAAGCCTGATCCGCACTATACGAGATTTTAATTAAATTAAACACAAATCTTGTTTCCTTTTTTTAGATTTGTTTGTTTAATTTAAGAAATAAAATATATTTATCAGTTGAAAAAAAATTCAATTTCAGTTTATCAAAACATGTTTGTACTGAGTAATTCATTTCAGGAATATCGAGTAAACAAGTTTACAATTGATCGCGTTCGCTGTTTCCTTCAGTCTGTAGATTACGTGAATATAATTATATAATAATGCTGTATCGTCGTCGCTGGATTGAATAAAGTGTTGCGGGTTTCGGCATTTCCCCCGAATAATCAATGTTTGGAAACTAATCCAATACAGGCGGAAGACCTCATCGCGCCTCAACAAACTGTGTGTGTAAGAGTGAGAGAGTGACTAATAGAAGGATGCATGTCATCCCCTATTGGAGTGAGCGATGTTTCAATAACAATTAACGCGAAGGAGGAATTCCGGATGGTTTAAGAAACATTTATTGATGGAAACTCCCGGTTTTCCAGAGTTGACGATTAACACTTCAGTTGCTTATTACTCACGATTACTTAAACTACAGAACTTTTCGATTATAATTATTGAGAAGGCATTAACTCGTAAAATGTAGAACGAACCTAGAATATCACAGTGAGGACTTTCTTTTCACATTACACTTAATAAAATATTAATTGGGGACTAAAAGCTTTCCGCATCAACACAATCTTTAGAAGAAGAAAAAAAAAATTTATTACTTAACTACTTTTCTTCTCATTAGTTAATTAATGATGATTTATTGACTCATTTAAAATATTTAATATCATAGGTAGATTTTTGTATGCTAAAATCATTTATATAAAAATTTTAATTAATTAGTTTAAAATGAAATTTTTTAAATATTTTTTTATTCAATATTTGTTTTAAAGTAAACAGAAGTATTAAGAAAATTATATTAAAATTGTAATTTTTTTATAAAAAATAATATTATTTATTTACTTGAACCTTTTTTTTAATGCTGACAGAAGTATAAAGTTTTAAGCATTTGTAAAACTGAGAAGGGTATAAAAGTAAATACCATTTAAAAAAGGTATACTTGTTATGACTGTAATCGTTTCGTGAATAAGTGCATATTGTTTTGCGAGAATCGTCGGTCCGTTCTTGGTAAATTGTATTTATAGACCGAGAGAGAGTCTACACACAACACACCGGTCCACAAATTCAGCTGTTCCAATCACACAGAAAGCATTATTCTAAGAACCTCCTGAGCTTCTGGTTCTCTCGCTCCGTCTCACAAAACCCTCTGTGTTCATTATTAAATTGCCCTTTGTGTTATATATTGATTAATTGCTTTAAATAGGCCGTTTCCTCCCAAACTAATTATGCTTTCTTCACAATCGCGTCCGCATTTATTCCATTTATACTCGAAATTATTTCTTTCTTACTATAGAAACCATTCATTCCATCTTAAAAGCTTTCAACGAGTGAAAAGGAAAAAAAATGAATAAAGTAATAAAGATAAACGTCAGCATTAAGTTTTTAGGGAGAAATTTCAAATCTGACACATTTTAAATCAGAAATGAAAACTTATATAGCTTATTTATTTTTTAAACATCTTATTGAAATAGAGTGGAACCTCGCTTAACGAACACCTCGCATAACGAGCATTTCGCTTAACGAGCAAAATGAATTGTAAAAAAAATGACTCGCTTAACGAGCGACGTTTCGCATAACGAGTGATGATGAGAAGAGAAGTCCCGGATTTACGTCATTTTTAAAACTTATGTACACATATGTGTATTTTTTAATGTTTCACTATACGAGTAAAAATCCGGAAATTTTGGAACGGATTAAACTCGTTAACTTTTTGAAATTTTCGATGAAATTTTGTATTTTTTCAAAATTTTAATTCAATGTTTTAAAGTAAATGTTTAATAATTTACTTACAAACAAAAAAAGCAATTTTTTTAATTAATTTCTATTTTCTCAAATATAATTTCCACTTTTATATATATAATTATTGATTTGTTTATAAAGTATTAGATGTGAAATTATAGAATAACTGAATCTTTATAAATGCGACTCAAATGTGTATATTTTAAGTAAAGTGTTGTAACTTTGTTTTCTTAGAATAGATACTAATTCTTTGTAATTTACCTTTTCAATTATGAAATATGTTAATTACTCAGTTTTTATTAGAAAATGTGTGAGAAAACCCATTAAAATTTTCTCACTAATAAGTTACAGCATTCGTATATACAACTTTTAATAGTAAACTTGTAATTTATATTAATTATATTATTATATAATAAAAAATATATACATTTTTAATCAAAACTAATTATAGAATATGTATATACATTTAACAGAATAATTTAAAATTGCTTCAATTATAGATTTCTTAATACAAGTATCCCCGACTTACGAACTAGTTCCGTTCCAAAGGGTTATTCGTAAGTCGAATTTGTTCGTAAGTCGGGGAAATTTTAACACTTCATCTTGGTTTTTACTATTATATGTGTTAAATTTCGTATTACTTACTGCATAAATTTGAAAAAGTAGATTAAAATAAACAAAATACTTACTTACAAATACTTTTCAATGTAGACATAACAATTATTTAATAAAAATGACAAAAGCAATAAATGCAATAAAACAGATAGTACATCTGTACTAATTTTGTTCGTAAGTCCGGGAGTTCGTAAGTCGTGGACATTGAATTCATTCAAACCATTTTAAATAAATTTCAAATACTTTGGTTAAGAGACACACTAATTCTTCATAATTTTCTTTTTCAATTACAAATTTGCTTTAACTTATGTATTTATATATTTACACCTATTAATTATAATATAATTTTTCAAATAACAATTTAAGATTTTGATTATTGTTATTATTAAAAAATATGTAATTTTCTTAAATAGAAATATTGATTTTACGATTGTAAAATAAGTGAAAGTTCAACGATTCATTGATGAATCTACACATACAAATTACTCACAGTTTACGCTACTAATTACGATGTTTTGCTTTAATAATTTACACATTTTCCAAATCCATTCATCGTTCTCTCTTCATTCATATATTTTTTTAAATGGAATTTCAAACTAATGATACTAAATACAACTCCAACACTCTTATTGTTATATAACTGTACATTTGTTCTTTAAATTTGTATTAATATTTTCACATTAATTTCTAATTTATTATAATATTTTTTTGATAATTAGTTAATTACTTCAATATTTTTTTTGTTTATATTTATAAATATGAAATGATAATAAATTCTCATTCTTGTACACTTAATTATTCCAATACTTTCATTATAATATTCTTTTTAAGCATATTTTGAAAGTTTTCAAACACTTCATATTAATTATTTATTACATTTTTTACTCAAGAATTTCATTATTTGTAATTCAATCTTATTTTGATAATCTTCTAATTATTCTAATCCTTTAAATCAATATTTAGTTAGTTATTTTTTTCTTAAATGAATACAATAATTTGCACATGCAAAAGGTATTATTTGTTAGAGTATATAATTTAATAATAGCTTCTATATATATAATTAAATGAAATGATATAGTATATATATAAGAGCTAAGAGCTGAGATGTTCATAATACGTTTTATCGGTACGTTTTACAATAGAATTATATTCTAAAGAAAGGTCACATGCTGCGGTTTAAAGTGTAGTCGGTTTTAATGCAAGCGAGAGTCTCGGTTCAGGATATCACGGAAAGAAGTGGATTGAGATTACATCCATGATACGTATCATGGTTTATAACAATTTATCTTCGATCTCTTGAACTGCTTTTTATATACGTAGACTTATAAATGGAATAATCTGAGGAGATGTGTATATGTGAGTGTGTGTACATATGCAAGTTTGTATCTGTGTGTGTGTAGTTGAGAGTGAGCAAAGGTAGTAACGGTCTGAAATGGTCATATATAAATAGCGTTCCGTTCGTGAGAGTTAATATTAATAACAAGCAAATGTTAACAAATGCTCGTAATGTGGCATGTGCATAGTTATCGAACGTGACTTCGAGTGCGGAACTATAGCATGCGTTCGAATTATATCATCATCATCTGGTATATGTGTTGAAGCGAAATCTTAAAATGTACACTTATAAATCACTGTTGCTTCATATTTTAGTATAAATATCAACTCAATATATTGTTCATACTGTGCATAGTAAATCATCATTATTTTGTATATATATTGCTGCAAAGTCTTATAAGTCAAATAACGCTTTATACCTAAAATTTTTGTAAAAACATCACCTCGATTTCGTACTTACTGCAAAATCTTAAAAAATTGATTTACAACTTATTATTTAGTATATATGTTGCATCAAAGTCTTAAAAATAGTAAATGTACATACTTACTAATAGAGTTTACATTTAGCTAAGATTTATCTAAAATTATCAAGATAATATGAAAATGTTTACTATTTCTGGTCAATGTACATACTTTCTAGACAATGCATATATTTGCAACAATAAGTTAGTAAAAAGTATTAACTCAATATAAAATATAGATGATGGGAAAAATTGTTAAGATTATTAAAATTTTCATAAAAAATAGGTAAATTCTGTATTTTTAGTAAAAGTTTGTACTCAAAATGTTTATTATTACTAATATATGTACACATTTAATATACAGTGCTTGTATTTGCTGCAATAGATTGTTAAAAAGTAATAACAATGTATAATCTCAAAAAAACTATAGTGTAAATTACAAAGATTATTAAAATTTTTATGAAAAATTGGTAAATTTTGTATTTTTAGTAAATGTTTTTGCTCAAACTATAAACGTTTATTATTAGCATGTATTTGCTGCAATAAATTAGTAAAAAGTATTAACAGAATATAAACTAAAAAAAATGGTAGAAATTGCCAATATTATTTGAATTTTCATAGCAAATTCTTATTTTTAGTAAAAATTTCAACCGAATATAAAAATGTTTACTATTTCTGGTAAATTTATGAAATTTTAATTGATATTGAAAATTATCATAATTATGTTACTTTTCATAGATAATAATTTAATTTTTTGGATTTTAGTAAAAGTTTCCACTGTACATAGTTAGTAGTTAATCTATTTGCTACAATAAAATAGTAGAAATTACTAATATTATGTATTTTTTTTTAGTCTAAGTTTCTACTCAATATAACAATGTTTACTATTACTCGTAAATGTACACATATTAGACAATACATATAATTGGAGCAATAGATTAGTAAATAGTGCTAACACAATATGAACTAAGAAAATGAGAATAAAGCTGATGGTAGAGTTAATGGACAAAATTATAAACATAAATTATACTTGATTTTTATAAAAAAAATATAAATTTTCATTATTACAATCAAATTTGTCCATTTTCCATACATTTGTGAATTAACAATTAATTACTATTAATACTATAGTATTCAATGTATGGTATAGTTTAGATATGTACTCATCTGCCAGCAAAAGTATTAATTCAGAATCTAAAGTATTTACAAAACAAATAAATATATATATTATTTTTTTATTGTGTGAATAATTTTAGTAAATAAGATGTGAAAATGTGAATTAATTTAGCTTAGGCGACTAGTTTCATTAAAAATTTACTAAGTTGTCGCTTCTATTGTTACATATAAAAAAATCTGCAGGAAAGTTACTAATTTTACGTTTTTTTTCTTTGTTTTGTAGGTTTATCAGGTGGCGTACGTGATTATAAAAGTCGGTAACTCCCCGAGACCCGGATCGTGGATACTGGAGAGGTCGATAGACGACGGCAGTTACGAGCCGTGGCAGTATTTCGCAACAAGTGATAAGGACTGCCAGGATCGATACGGAATTCCAGCTCGGAAGGGGAAGCCCCATTATTTCACAGACTCCGAGGTCATCTGCACGTCCTTTTACTCCAAATTAATGCCCATGGAGAACGGCGAGGTAACGCACAGAACCAACAAAAAAAAACACACACACATTCGCATACATACATATATAAATAAATGAATGAAAGAAGGATCCTAGGAGCAGACACATCCATCTCATCTCATCTCGTCTCATCCTTATCCATTTTTTCTCTCTCTTTCCCTTCTCGGCTATCTTAATAAAAAGAGAATCGCACCATCCGTCGTTTCACGTTCCGTCGGTGAATCGATTTTATGACATTTAAAATTGAAAGAATATTCGGCCCGAGGAGGAGGATAAATAAAAAATGTAACGGTGCACTTCTTCAATATGAGAATTCCTCGATGTTCCCATCCACCGTCTGCCAGTTGTTCTATTTTCTTTCCTTCCTTACATAAATATCAATTACATTCACGTCAAGAAATCTTATAGATTTTCTTCAGCAAAATTTGTTATAATTATACAATGCATCAGCTCATATATCCGCTGCGAGAAACTTAATATTTTCTAGAAAACTTATATTTTCCATAGTTTATTATAAGTTTATAAAACGAATGAAACAATGACAAAAACAATACTGAAAACATAATGAAATGTTTCACTCAATTTCATCATAATTCAAGTTTAACATTCAACAACTCGATACAATTTTAAATATACTATTTTTATATATTTATATATATATGAAAATTAACTTTTTTATATAATAATTATAAAATTGCAGAAATATTGTTTTTAATGGGCGAAAAAACTTAGGTCGATGGCCCTTTGGTCACAATTGTGACTAATTTTGATGGATTATGAAACTAATTCAGCTTCTTAAATTATTTTTGCAGTAATCATCAATTTGTACTACACATGTTGATGTACACTTGGATTTGCCTCAAATTACATTTATTTAACTTTTTCTATTATTGGAACCAATTTTTCGAGATTATTAAAAAATATTGTACATTCCATTTCTTAATTCTTCAAATATATTCCAAACCGAAATCCTCAAAGCTATTAATTAGAAGAGATCAATATTCATAATTATTTTGGTTTTTATTGAAAAAAAAAGTATTTCCATTGAATTTTTTTAACGATTTTGTTTCAATGTGGAAATTATTTTATTATATATAAATGTTATAATTTTCTTCAATCAAACTTAAATTCGTTTATCGAAATTTTTTCCAAATTTAAAATTATCTTATATCCATGTATTGATGTGACAAAATTAAGATAAATTTAAAAAAAAATGTAATAATATTTTGTTCTTTTTGATTTGATTTCATCTAGTTAACAAGATTTTCTACAAATCGATACTTGTCATGTTACTTGTCAAATACATTTTAATTATCGTGTAGTGCCTCTCTCTAATAGCTTGTTTTGTAAGTGATTCTTTTGTTAACCAATTAGTTGCATTGTTTGAGGTTATTTGTTAAGCTTTATGCAATGAGTAGTCAACTTTATATTACTTAATTATTTTAAAATACAGTCAGACCTTATTAAGCACTTCCTCGATTAACGACGAATTGATATAAATGGATCTACTCGAAGTCTAAAAAAGCTCTAAATTTCACTGTATTTGAATTATGTTTCTTCGTCTACGAACTATAAGACCATAAAAAAAATATATATAAAATTCCACACAAAGCAACTGTAACAAATTATAAATGTGAATAATTATATGATCTACTTCTTTAAATTTATTGCTTGTTTTGTTAAAAAATATGTAGGCAGTATAAGTTGGATGTTATATTGAATTGCGTTTCGAAACATCGAGAGACTGCGGATCGATGGAGAGCGCGCAACAAGATTTCTTTCAAAATATATATGTTCGGTTGGAAATTAATGGTAGCAGTGAGGAATATACTTGTTAAATGGTTGACGATGGGTTCTCGGAGGCCTCTCGCTGCGGTTATTATTCATCCGTTTTGTTAAGTCTTGGATTTCCTGCGGGTTCTCAGCTTGTCCGCTCCTATTTACAATATCATATTGAAATTGTTTCTACCGGGAGGCCCAGCGGACAGCCAGACGTGATTTGTATTCCACTTAAGCATTATGCAACGAAAAAAAAAAAAACGAACGCGAATCGAACAGAAGAAACATGAACAGTTACAAAAGTATAATAAAAGTAAATGCAGAAGATGGCTTTGATCAATTGACAACGAAAGAAATGGCAGGAGTTTTGACAGTGATTTGCAAAAAAAAAATAATGAAACGAATGTAATGAATTCGCTCAGAACTAATCCCCTTTATATCGTTTCAGATACACACGTTCTTAATCCACGGAAGACCAGGGGCTAACGAAACCAGTCCGGAACTGCTGGAGTTCACGAAAGCCCGGTACGTGAGGCTCAGGCTTCAAGGATTACGTGGATCGGTCGAGCCACTTCCGGTTTGGCTGTCCCAGGATCATTTCAGGAACAAAAGACTTTACTATTCCATCCGTGACATCAGCATAGGTGGTCAGTGCGTCTGCAACGGACACGCTGCAAGCTGCAGACACAACGTCGCATCCGGGGTAAGGAACCAAACAACAACAAACAAACAAATATACATAACCTTCTTCATCATCGTTCCTTTTCCATTTCGTCCTTTTCCCGCAGCAACATTAATCGCGCTAATCCTTTTTTGAATTATTAACCTTTCCGGAAACGGGTTTGCGGAAACGCAAGATGAAATATGGATTTCGTTTCTGCATTATGCATGTATACGACTTTTCTTTCTCTGTCAAGATTACATTTGCAATATACATGTGCTCCTGCTTTTTTTTTTCTTCATTCACCACGAAACGCAGATACCGGAGGAAAACATTCCGAGATAAAGTCTCCTGTTTATATAAAAATAACACGCAGTTTTTATTACCGCAAAGATTACTTCAATTATACATAAATTTTATATAAGAAAACTTCCTACCGACACAAGATTTATTTACAATTTTTTATTAGACTTTGATAGAAAGAACACATTTTTATTAAACCAACCTTTAATTAATCTATACCAAATTCAGCTTCCTTCAAATACAAATATTTTAATACTTTATTAGTATATAAACCAATGTACTTCTCTTTGTTATTGTAACATTGACTATAGATGTTCTAGTTACCAATAGCTTTATTTCATTTAACAAATTGTCCTCGATCTACAAGTTTTCAAATATATTTATCACCTATCCAAATTCAATCATCAATACGAGATGCTTAACTATAATACATCATTATATTTTTCAAATATTTCATCTATTATATAACTAATTATTTATATTTAATCAACAATTTTAATACAATTCTTTTGCTGTTGTTAATGAAATATTTGTCATCTTCACATTTAAATATCATCATAACATAATAACATCAAGATTTCAGTAAATACAAACTTTTGAAGCGGCTCAAAGTTCTTGAGATTGAAATAAATTAATTAAGCTGCATGTTCAACTTGATTCGTAAATTAAATTGTACGAGAATAACTTTCTAAAGTGGGTTTTAGAAAGTTGAAATAAAATTAAATAAATCTAGTTAAATTAATGTTTTCATTTCGAAACTGGAAATTAAACTTTGCCCTCTGCGCGTATTCTGATTACGGCGTCAGGTACAAAAATTTAATTTATATTTTTTTTTTTGCTGATTCAATTGATACTTTTCGAGTGTTTTTTTTTTTAATGTATTATATTGCGCGAGTTTCATGAATCATATTATACTTTTTTTTAATGAAACATGTGTTGAATGCAGATATTTTGTTATAAAAATCTTTCTTATTTCAAGCAAATGAAAAGATATAAGTTAATTTTCAATTAAAAAATGTTGTTTTATATTCTTGATATAAAAGTTTAACATGTTTAACTATTATTGGTTAACATGGAGTTTAATGACACTGAACTGACAGCTGTAATATGGATATAGAGTATGGATACTGCATAACACATACATATACTGTTGACATATGTACATTGAGGTGATGAGTAGCTAATAGATAATTTAGATTTTGAAGTCGAATTAGTCACATTAATTAGATAACAGTAAGAAAAAAATATTAGTTTATTTGACAAAATAACACAACGAACTACCGGCCTAAGTCATTCTACCCTAATAATTGCAGATAATCAATTCTAATTTAACACTAATAATTCAATTATCATTTATGACATCATGATTTATATGATTGATTTTTAAAAATGATATTTTAACAAATATTTATAAAAATGTGTATTTTATGCAAATGAAAATTATAGTAAGATAATTGAATAGTGGCATATTTCAATAACGATGATCAATTTGGATTAAATCCAAATGGGATATGTAACACGATAACGCTCGTGTACATAAAAAACACAAGATATTCGTGTACATAAAAAACACAAGATATACCAATCTTCAACCCGCTAGGGCGTGAGTCCGTGACGTGGGAAGGTTCAGGGCGCCACTTCCTTTTAT
>NW_017099276.1:0-15004 GCF_001412225.1 Nicrophorus vespilloides
TGCCATGCGGCCGTAAATCCTTTTCCACCGCTGCCGCCGCCGCCCCCAAAAACCGAGTAGGACGAAAAACTATCCGCAACCATTAACCTTCCCTAAAACAAAAATCCCGACCGTCCACCTTATTACGTTAGGTATTAATAACTCATAATGCTTAATTTAACTTTTGCTTACCGCTTCAATGGAATGATTCGGCGAGTTTTCGGGTTTAATTTACCAGAAGCAATTACGTCCTCTCGGACAAGTGCGAAATTTGCTGCAAATTATTCACGTATTTCCGGATAATTTAACATTTCCGCTGCGACAATTATTCATGGAAAACCATTGGTAATTCAGCGACTAGAAAAAAAATCAAAATTTATAAATACTTTGTCCATCAAATACATTTCAAGCATATTCATTTTAAACATTAATTACACATTAATCCCTTCCGTTTAAAAAAATAAAACAAGCGAAAACTCTTTGTTTTACTATAGGCAACCTAAGAAACCCTTTTACTGTGTTACTCAATTTACTATTAATTGAATGTATATTAAATTCAGTACATATGCATATAAATTTATTCAAAATTCAACGCTTAATAAAATACTTCTTTAAAAAAACAATTAATTAATATTTACTTATTTGAGTATTTCAATTATTTGTTATTAAATCTTAACATTAACTAAACAAGCATCTCTTTCATTGGAAAACAATAGACAAATACTTTGTTTTACTATATGCAACATAGGAAACATTCGGGTCTATATCGTAAGACCGACAACCGAAAATCCCGACGTTCGAAATTCCGACTATATCAAAATCTTGACAACGATAATCCGGACTATATCAGAATCTCGATAACCATAATCCCGATTATATAAAAATCCCAACTGTATCAAAATCCCGACTATATCGAAAATGTTTACAATAATATGTTTAAATTATTTCGGTGCGTAGTCACCTTAATAAATTATTATTAATTAATTTGATTTTGTTGAATTATTCATAATAAACCTTAACATTATGAAATCTCAAATACAATTTGATTATTAATTGTTATTATTTATTATTAATAACTACGCTCCGGAATAATTTAAAAATGTTATTGTAGACATTTTCGATATAGTCGGGATTTTGATATAGTTGGGATTATGGATGTCGGGATTTCGATACAGTCGGGATTTCGAACGGCGGGATTTCGATACAGTCGGGATTTCGGTTGTCGGGCTTGCGATTACCACCGGAAACATTCTACTGTTTTCTTTACTAAATTGTATTTGTATATAGTGACAAATTTTGTCATTAGAAATACTGCAATTTAGAAACATTTTCTTCATATTAATTAATCATTAAGAAAGTAGAAATTAGCTTCTTTTAGCGGTTCATAAAAATTTTGCCTACAAAATTTTTATAAAATGAATTGAAAAGATTTGTTTGTTAATCTCAAACAATTTAATATAAACAAGTCCATAAATAGTTGTGTTTTTATCTATAATATTAATATTTCTATGTTATTATAAATAATACACTTACCCAAAACAATTCTAACGTTGGAAACTATATCTCTGCAAACTTATTGAAACTTTTGTGACAGATCACTCATAATTCAGCGCCTACTAAATCAAAGTTTTCTGAAATTCTTTATGTCACGTTAATTCAATACAAAGAATGAATAAGAATTGAAACAATTACGTTAATTTCTCCAAAAAAATGTACGAATTTGTTAACTACAGTGAATTGATTGAAGAAGATATATTTTTATTGCTATTTTATTTTTATATTAATGATAGCAAGACATTTATAATTGTTCACTTCATTTCAATCTAAAACAATTGAAAATCTGTTGTTGCATTGTAGGCAACCCTATATTTCATCTAAATTAATTTTGGATTCTCATTCTCATAATATATTTACTACAATGATTGATTATAGCAGAAATTCAAAGTGCATCGTTATTACTATTGCATCAATTATACAATTTGAGGAAATCAGATGCTAAATAATAGATTTTTCATTAGGTGATATGTTATTTATTTGGATTGAGAATGAAATTAGAATGCTTGATTTTGATAACTTATAGTAGATGTACTGACCAAACCACAATGCCGGCAGTTAGATCATTGGAAAGGTTGTAGTTTTCTTTTTAATTTGCGTATTCGATTGTTTAATTATCGCAAGTGGTAATCGATTAATTTAAAAAAAACGTAAAGGTGTTGCAGCAAATTGAAAAAATAGTTAAATAAATGGTTATATTCAGATATATTAGAAAAATTTAATTTACTGTTTTAAAGAATGATTCTTTCGCTTTCGTTTGCTATAAAATACATTAGTTTCGGTTAATTAATAAGAAAGTTATTAAGCTTTAATGAGTTGGCGGTTTTCGCAAATCAAAACGCAAGTCTCCCCCCCTAGATTCTCGAAAATACCAGAAAATTTCGATTTGTACTAGGAGACTATGGGTAGCGAGGAGGTATCTGAGCTCCTAGAGTCGGTCGTTTTTGATTGGTTGTAATTTGAAATTTTGAATGAATGAAAAGTTAATGAACAACATGCTACATTGTTTCCTTCTTCTATTTCCTTGCATGGAAAACCTTTCTCTGAACTTCACATTTTACTTCGGTTACTAGTGGAACAGGTCAATAACCATCGATCACTAAAGTTATTTGTCTTAAGACAAACATTCAACAGAAACTTCAGCTAAGTAGGGACAATTCTTAAAATCTAAAGAATCTTCATATAAGAATACAGTAATTGCAATAATCATAAAGTAAGTAGTTGACGACCTTAAGTTCCCCAGAAAGTGGAAAGCATTCTTTACTAGTAGTTTTCATTTGCAAATAGTAAAAACTTTGAATGCTGAAAAAACTGTCTATTACTAAAGTTTGATGATTAATTGTGACCAAACTATGGTAGCTAAAAGCCTGTATTTACACTAATTTTAATCTCTGTAAATTTAAGATCAACATTAATGTTCAAATTTCTTCCAAGAGTTGGTGTATACGAAAATACAGGCCATTTTCGAAGACGTTATTTTCCCAACTCATTTGTGATATATCAAAGTTTGTTAATCAATTATGAAGACATCATTGCAGCTACAAACTAATATTTACGCTAATTTTAATTTACGTATGTTCAAGAACAACATCCATGTATAACATTCTTCTGGGAGCTCATGTTTACAAAAATACAGGCCATTATCTAAGACCTTGTTTTATTATTTGTTCATGAAAGTGCATATGTATGTTTGGTTGCAGGCGCAAAATAAATATTCCATTTTTGTGACAGCTGGTGCCATCTGTTAGCAATATTTCATCAAGGTTGTAGTTCAGGCATTTTGACGCTAAACAAAATCCACTAACTTAAAAACGTACTAATTGAAATAAAAATAAACATGTGAAAATAGTGCTAGAAAAAATGTAATGTTATCACTATAGTCTAATAATTAAAATAGTAATTAGATTTCGAGTTATGAGCATTTTAATTAAGACAAGCAGCGACATTTGTCGGAAATTGCAGGAAATAATTAGCTGCAGGCATACGTATGTGCGGTTGAAGACTGTTTCTTGAATCGCTAGCTGATTAAAGCTTAATAACTTTTTTATTAATTGACCAAAACTAATTTATTTTATAACAAATGGAAGCGAAAGGATTATTTTTTGTAATAGTGAACTAAAAGTTTCAAATATATATTAATATAACCATTTATTTAAATATTTTTTTCAATTTGCTGCAATACCTTTACTTTCTTAAATAAATCGATTACCACTCATTAAACCTTCAAATTAAAGAGAAAAATACAACCTTTCCATGCCTATTGGCATTTTCGTGCTGTTGCGAAGTCGGCTGATAAGAGCAGGAGAAATTGGAAAAAAAGGATATTCTTTAATAACTCGAAAATCCCATGAATATCCCCACAACCCCTTAAGATAATTACATGATCGAGTACACAATTGAAAGATGAATATATCACCTATCCAACGAGCCTATTGGTATCTTTGTGCTGTCGCGGAGTCGGTTGCTAAGAGCTGGAGAAATTGGAAAAAATGGATTTTTTTTAATAACTAGAAAACCCCGTAAATTTCCCGACAACCCCTTAAAATAATTACATGATTGAGTACACAATTGAAAGATGAATATCTCACCTATCCAACGAGCCTATTGGTATCTTCGTGCTGTCGCGGAGTCGGCTGCTAAGAGCTGGAGAATTTGGAAAAAAAGGATTTTCTTTAATAATTAGAAAACCCCGTGAGTTTCTCGACAACCCCTTGAAAATCACTGATTTAGACAACATCCAGGAATATCAAATAATTCAAATATAATAAATTTTCATCTTCATGGATTTCGTCTCTTCATAATAATAGACACATATTTATATACTAAATAAATTAAAATTTAAAATTTTTGAAAGTACTTTGAAACTTGGAAGAAATATTCTTAGATGTCGCTTTTGTAAACATGGATGTCAGTACACATGTGTTGCATGTATTGACAGTTTTAAAACTGTTGGAAAGAAGTATTCTTTGATTTTTAGTTAATTGATTTAATTCTTAAGTAATAGTAAGAACATAAACGTGAAAATGGAAGAAGTTGACGAGAAGCAAGTATATTTCCACGATATGGAATTGGACGATAGGATTTTAAAGGTATATTTGTTTATTTACTCATTTTGAGGTTATATTCTAAGCATGTTTTTAATGCGCGTTTGTTTCAGGCGATTGCTATGTTGGGATGGGAAAAGCCCACTGTGATCCAAGAGACTGCCATACCCATGGCATTGGAGGGCAAAGATTTACTCATTAAAGCAAGAACAGGACAAGGAAAGACAGCCTCCTTTCTGATACCAGTAATACAGAAAGTTTTAACACACAAAAAGACTGCCATCGAGACAGAGAGCATAGCAATTATATTATGCCCATCGAGAGAGCTCTGCAAACAGACTATGACTGTCATCGGACAGCTGACGAGAAAATGCAGTCAAGTAGTTAAATGTATAGATATTTCCCCAGACGTAGAAATAGCTATTCAGAAACCTCTATTAACAAACAAACCAGAAATCATAGTATCGACACCATCAAAACTATTGAAACATTTAACAGCTGAAACAATCACTTTAAGCACAATCCAATATGTGGTTATTGATGAAGCTGATTTGGTGTTTTCGTTCGGTTATCAAAACGATATTGAAGAGCTAATTAAGTGAGTTAAAAAAACAATTAGTAGATTCAGTTTTATGTTATAATAATTATAAATTGTTTCAGATATTTGCCACAATTTTATCAGGCAATTTTAGCTTCAGCCACTTTGAGTCAAGATGTGAAAGATTTAAAGAAATTAGTCTTGCATAATCCAGTGATATTGAAGTTGCATGAAGCGGATATTCCACCAAATTCACAGTTGGCTCACTATTATATTGCAGCTGAAGAATTGGAGAAAGCCACAATCTTGAGTTCCTTGTATAAATTGCATTTAATCAATGGAAAGTCTATAGTGTTTGTGAATTCAGTTGATAAATGTTACAAGTTGAAACTCTTCTTGCATCAATTTGCTGTTAAGGCTTGTGTGCTGAATTCGGAATTACCAGCAGCTGTTCGTTGTAAAGCAGTTGAGGACTTCAATAATGGAGTTTACGATACTATAATTGCCTCTGATGAAAGGAGTCTCACTGAAGACCTGACGTTTATCAAAAAAGAGGAGGAAGAGATTGCGCAGGATGGGGAAGAAAAGGAGGAGAAGAAAAAGAAGAAACGTAACAGAAGGGCTAAAGACAAGGAGAGTGGAGTGGCCAGAGGCATTGATTTCCAATGTGTTTCTAATGTGATCAACTTTGAACTACCCTCAGAAATCGACTCTTATATTCATCGAGCGGGAAGAACCGCGAGAGGAACAAATACTGTAAGTTTACTAAATGTAGCTTTAAAGGGTTTTTATTAATTGGTTATTTTTAGGGCACAGTTTTATCGTTCATTAATAAACGTCAGAAGAAAATATTCGAGGAAATTGAAGATCACATCAATAAACTTCAAAACACGACGAATTCATTCAAGTAATACCGAAACTTGTTAATATTTATCATAAATTTAATTGATTTTATTTATAGGAAGTATGAGTTTAAGATGGATGACGTGGCTTCTCTTCAGTACAGAGCCCAAGATGCGTGGAACGCTGTAACAAAGAACGTTATTAAAGAAGCGCGTATGAATGAAATTAAAAAGGAAATCATTCAATCAAAGAAATTGAAGGTATAAGAAAATCCAAACAGTAATTTTAGGTAAATATTAATTACAATGATTGTAGATGTATTTTGAAGCAAATCCTATTGATTTGGAAGTGCTGGAGAGTCAAAGTACCACGAGACAACCTAAGAAGATTAAGCAGAATTTGGGATGCATGCCTGATTACATCGTGCCTACTACGTTGAGGCATTTGATCGATGAACAGAGTAAGGCCGGTACTAAATCAGGTATTTGGAAGCAGGCCGAGAAAATTAACAAGGAGGAAAAGAAGCAGAAATACGTTAAATCTAATATGAATGATGTAAGTAGCTTCAGCGTCGGTTGTTGTAACATTTTGCTAAGTTTTCTTTATTATTTTCAGAAGAAACGTTCGAATCCGTTGGAAACTACATTTCAAAAGAAGTTTAAAAATTGATGTTTTAAAATTATATGAAAAATAAAATTAAATATTTGTTTATGCATTTACGTCTTTCTTTATTAATTAATATTCACCATTTTTTTAATTAGTAATCAATGAAAATACACCTGTTCCTCGTTTTACACGGTAGATACCTTTTTGAGAAAAACGATTATCTTTAATAAAGTACCGTGTAAAAGGAGGAATAGCATATTTTCAAGATTTATATTTTTACTGTAAAACAAAACCGTATAAATTGAGAACCGTGTAAATCAAGTAATTAAAGATTTAAACAAAAGTAGGCAACCAACAAAACACTGCTGTACAAAATTAGTATAACCACAGCTTCAGCTACAAATTCTAAATGTACTAAATATATAAATACCATACTATACTAAATAATAACTAATAATTTATTAAATATAACATTTTTATATATTTAATATAAAACACAAATACATATTTTGTTGGATATCCTTTGAACATCTTTTCTTCATCCCGGCGCCTCCACCATTTGCGTGAGGGGTATGCATTTATGTTCTGATTTTGCATAACTATCTAAATAATGGTATTAATGTGAAATTAGTTGGTAAGGTGAGGTATTCAGCTTTGAATTGAGTGGTCAATGATGTAATTATCTTAAGGGGTTGTCGAGAAATTCACGAAATACTGAAAAAAAAATCGTTTATTACGTAACGATATTTACGTAAATTTTGCTTTATAAGAAGTTGCGTAAGGGTAGCGCCCATCTTACAAAATCATGAAACGCAACGAAAGTTACGAAATTTTCGAGTAATTAAGAATGAACGTGATAAAAGCGCTTTTTAAGAAAATCCTATTCTCCTATTTTCCAATTTTTACAGCTCGTAGTAGGCGACTTGATAACAGCACGAAGATGCCGAAAGGCTCGTTGGAACGGTGAGGTATTCAGCTTTCATACGATTGATCGATGATGTAATTATCTTAAGGTGTTGTCAAGAAAATCACGAAAAACTGTAAAAACTGAATAAAAAACGAGACAAAAATGTTCTTCAGCTTACAACAGGCGACTTGATGAAACTACAAAGATGTATGTAGGCGCGTTGGAAAGTTGTGATATTCAGCTTTCATACGATTTGTCGATGATGTAATTATCTTTAGGGGTTGTCGAGAAATTCACGAAAAACTGAAATCACTGAAAAAAAAAAACGAGAAAACCGTCGATTCTTTGTTAAGTAGAAAACGTTAAGTATGTCTTATTTTTACAATTTCTACATGTATCTAGGCTTGTTGGAAAGGCAAGATATTCAGCTTTCAATTGAGTGGTCGATGATGTAATTATCTTTAGGGGTTGTCGAGAAATTCACAAAAAACTGTAAAAACTGAATAAAAAACTAGAAAAAAATGTTCTTCAGCTTATAACAGGCGACTCGATGAAACTACAAAGATGTATGTAAATGTATCTAATTATCTTAAGGAGTTGTCGAGAAATTATGAAAAAAATCGTCTATTAAGTAACGAAAATTACGTAAATTTTGTTTCATAAGAAGTTGTGCAAGAGTGGCGCCCATCTTACAAAATCATGAAACACAACGACAGTTACGAAATTTTCGTGCAATTAAGAATTAATGTGATAACTCATCAAAACAGCGTTTTTTTAAGAAAATCCTATTCACCTATTTTCCAATTTCTACAGCTCGTAGTAGGCGACTTGATAACAGCACGAAGATGTCAAATGGCTCGTTGGAAAGATGATGTATTCAGCTTTCAATTGAGTTCGTCTATTCGCTGTTACGTAACAAACATTACGTACATTTTGTTTCAGAAAAAGTTGCGTGCCACCTTTACGCAACTTTCTATCGAATGATGACTTAGTGAGGTCCTAGGCGCAACCTGATTTGGAGGCTCCATATTAACACTACTAAGAAAATCATAACTTTTTTTTTCGATTTGCGTAATCCTAATTTAAGAGGTCCTAGGCGCGCGCCTACTACGTTTTTGCGGTAACGCTCCACTTTTAATTTGTGTTTAGATGTTTCTACAAAATCACATCGTTTATTACAATATTTATAGTTAAGTATATTTGTAAACAAATCATAATTGTTGCAATAAACTACAACAAAACCTCGCATAGTACAATAATTAGTTTCATCAATATCCCTGACTATTTAATGCTGGATTAAATAAAATAGAAATAAAGAGACTTCACTTGATTTTGTATACAATTTTTTAAATATATTTTTTATTAAAACTTAGATTGTTTTGAAATTTCAAACATTGAACGCAACCTAATTGAAGTCGTTGAATGTATCTTATTATATAAATAAATTGCTAGTCTCGATAAATTAAATATCCTGTACAATAATCTTTGATATTATATTACTATGGGGGGGCAATTTCGCTAAAATTTCACCAATTTTCCATGAAAAAAAAAGAAAAGAAATAATATTCATATTTACCAAACACACCACCAAACACCAAACAAGGTGCATTTTACAAGGATCAGCAATTTTATGGCACCTATAACCATAATAAAAGGGATTATTCACTCCCGAAATGATTTTCATAATCCGAATATTTTCGTTTTCATTGCCAGTTTTTTTTTCCTAGAATTCATAATTATTTCCACGAAAAAACTGTACTGTTTCTACTGTACTGCCTTGTAATTGTTCAAACATGTTATAACGTTTTGTACATATTATTTTATTTATAATTATTTCATATAAACCTAATTGAAATTAAATGTAGTTTTTTTTTGCATAATGAATAAAATCATAAAAAATATAAAATTATAGGTGGAAAAATCTATGGTCAATAGCCTTTTGTAACTGTTGATTATTTGTTTATACGCTGATAATAATTATCATAATAAAATTATTGTAAAAACATTCTACAAATATAATTAATTAATTATTATAAATATTAATTTGTTAATAAATTTGTAAATTGAATAATTTAATATCATTGTATCAAAGATACAGAAAACATTTTTATGAGAATGTTATTATCGATTTATTTATTTTTTCTTAAATTTTTATAGTTTATTACAACAAAATGGAAAATACTATACACATCGCAGTAGGCTCATAGGAAATGACATACATTTTTCTTTAATTTGAATATCCGTAGATGTAGTTGGTATATGTAGTTATTTAGTAATTAATTAAAATGTGAATACACACTTTATCATTGTTTTTACTTTTATATATATGTTAAATTTCGTATTTATTGATTGCATAAATTTGAAAAAAATAGATGTAAATAAACAAATACTTACTTACAAATACTTTTCAATGTAGACATCACAATTATTCAATAATAAACGAAAAAAGAAACAAATGCAGGAAAACAAATAGTACAGATCTTCCAAAAATATTATATTTTATTAAAGAAATTATCAATTTTTGTTTGGACAGTTAATTTGTATCTCCTTGTTAGAGCTTTTAGAATTTTGTTCGTAAGTTCGAGAGTTCCTAAATCAGAGGATACCTATATATCGTTAAACACAAGAAAAATTGTTCATTATTATTTACCAAACAATTGTTACATCAAAAGATTCGCAATAAAAGCCTTTATTCTGATGTAAATATTGAACAATTTTGATTATTTCTGTTGTTATTTTGATAAAATATAATTTTTTTATAAATTTAGTATAATATAATTTCTACTTAAAATGATTATTTAGTTAATATTAAAGTTGCTTTGACTTTGGAGCTGTTTATTTTAATTTTTGTTATTATGTAATTGTAATTTGTTGCAATCAATATTATTATTTTAATAAATTTAAGGTGTTTGAATTTAATATAATTACATTTTGAACATTGCATTAATTAGAAAAATATTATTTTTTTTTTGAAAAAAATTGTTGAAAATTTTAGTTCGTCAGTAAACTAAAGATGGCGCTAATATTTTTGGACAAGCCATCTGGGGCGATTACATTTTTCTCGAAAAAAAATGGAAAGATCGTTACAGGATTTACGATCTTTCCATACCCTTTGCATAGTAAAGGAGAAGTTTATTGCAGCAATATTTTTGGGTCATTTTTTAGATTTCCTTTTTTTTCCATTTAACTCATGAATATTTCACTTTTTTTTTTTGTAGAATTTTAATTTATTTGCCAACAGGTAATTTTAGGAGAAATCAAAACCTTAATATATTTCTTTGAAGCCGCGCATCTTTATTCTGTCGATTTTCTTATTGTTTGCACTTTATAATTAATTGTGTTAAGTAATATACAGTGGAACCTTGCATAACGAGCAAAATGAACTCGCTTAACGAGCGACGCTTCGCATAAAGAGTGACGATGAGAAGAGAAGTCCCGGATTGCGCGCATTCTACATCATTTTCAAAACTTGTTTACATATTATGTGTATTTTTGAATATGTTTCACTATACGAGTAAAAATCCGGAAGTTTTGAAACTGATTAAATTCGTTAAGCGAGGTTTCACTGCACTTACATGGTTTTATGTCACAGTTATATAAGTATGTAATTTTTGTTGTTTTTGTTTAATTATATCAATAAATATTGTCAATAATAACAAAATACTTTCTTTATTGCTTCTAAAAAGTTTATTTTATCGGATTCAGAAGGAAATATTTGTCTATTTGACTTAAAAATATAGTTGTTTTAAATATTTTACTTTCTATTCATTTACCAAGTAAAATATTATTTTTTACACAAAAATCACGACTAGTCAACTTTGTGGTTGTTAGCCAATTGGGAAGAAACCATAAGCTATTTTAATGATCAACTATCAAAGAAAATTAGGTTATATAATTGTAATTTTGTTATAATTAGTAAAAATGTAAAATATTGTTTTATACACAAAAATCACAACTAGTCAACTTCTCGTGGTTGTTAGCCAATTGGTAAAAAACCTTATGCTTTTTTAATGATCAACCAAAGAAAATACAGTTACATAATTGTAGTTTTGATATAATTAGTAAACATGTTATTTTTTACACAAAAATCACAACTAGTCAACTTCCCGTGATTGTTAGCCAGTTGGGAGGAAACTTTATGCTCTTTTTAATGATCAACTACCTAAGAAAATTCGGTTATATAATTGTAATTTTGATATAATTAGTAAAAATGTAAAATATTATTTTTTACACAAAAATCACGACTAGTCAATTTCTCGTGGTTGTTAGCCAGTTGGAAAGAAACCTTATGCTTTTTTCAATGATCAACCACCAAAGAAAATTTGGTTATATAATTGTAATTTTGTTATAATTAATAGAAATGTAAAATATTATTATTTACACAAAAATCACGACTAGTCAACTTCTCGTGGTTGTTAGCCAGTTGGGAAGAAACCTTATTTTTTTTTAATGATCAATCACCAAAGAAAATTCGGTTAAATAATTGTAATTTTGTTATAATTAGTAAAAATGTATAATATTATATTTTATACAAAAATCACGACTAGTCAACTTCTCGTGGTTGTTAGCCAGTTGGAAAGAAACCTTATGCTTTTTTTAATGATCAACCACCAAACAAAATTCGGTTATATAATTATAATTTTGTTATAATTAGTAAAATTGTAAAATGTTATTCTTTACACAAAAATCACGATTAATCAACTTCTTGTGGTTGTTAGCCAATTGGGAAGAAACCTTATGCTTTTTTAATGATCAACTACCAAAGAAAATTCAGTTATATAATTGTAATTTTGTTATAATTAGTAAACATGTTATTTTTTACACAAAAATCACAATTAGTCAACTTCTCATGGTTGTTAGCCACTTGGGAAGAAACCTCAGGAAACCACCAAAGAAAATTCGGTTATATAAATGTAATTTTATTATAATTAGAGAAAATGTGAAATATTCTTTTTTACACAAAAATCATGATTAATCAACTTCTCGTTGTTGTTAGCCAATTGGGAAGAAACCTTATGCTTTTTTATTGATCAACCACCAAAGAAAATTCGGTTATATAATAATAATTTTGTTATAATTAGAAAAAATGTAAAATCACGATTGTTCAACGTTTTGTAGTTAGCCAATTAGTAGAAAACCTTCTAAATAATATAAATACAATAATAACACTAAAAAACTTTGTATTGTTTATAAAAAATTACATTTTTTAATATAAAATATGATTTTTATACTCTTTTTCTTAAATTTATTACATTTTATAAAATATTTTCTAAGAAAATTGCCAATTTCAAGAAAGTTGTCGTAGTTTTCTCATGAAATTGCCTGTCGCCAAATAATTCAAAATTCTCAAAAAAAAAAATATTCATGAGTTAAAAGGAAAAAAAAGTGACAATACAACCGCTACCGGTGTAATCATGTCTTCTTTTTTTCTGAGAAATGCCGCAGGTATTTGTTCTATAGAAAGTGACGCCATCTGTACGTTATCAATGAACTATTTTCATTTAATAAAATCATGTTTTAAATAAATTAATACTGTTTTTTTTTTAATATTTATAAATTAACCACTAAAGTTAATCAACCCAATTTTTTTTTGCCCAAAATAATATTTCACATTTCACTAATTATAATTACATAAAGTAATTAAGGCACGTTGATGACGACATGACCCACCGGTGGGTCATAAATTATGAATCATAATTTTGTCGCTATGCACGTCACTGATTTTATAACCTTAATTATTTTATTTTATTTACAAAGCTTAAACGCCAATACATATTGAAGCAATTTAGAATAATATGTGATATTATTACATAAATTATGAATACTTTACAAAATAAATTACACCACACATTTCTCACAATTGTTATAAACTGATTAAAATTTATAAGAAAAGTTTAAGTTTGTAATTGACTTAAGATATTTGACTTTTCACTCAGTCCATAGGCGTCCACGAAAAATTTTCTCGCAGCAGGCAAACTTTGATTTGCGCCTTCTTTGACGTGTTAATAAATAATTAAATAATTAAGAAACTAAATATTTGTGAGAAAAATAGTTTTTTTTAGTATTATTAGTTGTATCCAAAATAGTTAGAAGGTTTTTTTTTAACTGGCAAACAACCAAGTGGTTGATCAACCGTGTTTTTTGTGTGCACAACAATTGTAACAAAATTGTAATTATATTATTGAACTGTCCAAGGTGATTGATCATTAATTAACAATGCATAAAGTTGTCTACTAATTGGCTAACAACCATAAAGTTGACTAGATTATTCGAGATGGTTGATTAATAACGTAATATGTAAAAATACCGTCATCTACAGCTAATTAAGAAACTCAAATCTTTAATAAAATAATATTTTATATAAATAAATAAAGCAAAATGAAAATATTTTTGAGAAAAATAGTTTTTTTTAGTATTATTAGTTGTATCTAGAGTAGTTAGAAGGTTTTCTTTTAACTGGCAAACGGCCAATTGGTTGATTAAGCTTGTTTTTTGTGTTCACAATAATTGTAATTATATTATTGAACTGTCTGATTAAAAATGCATAAGGTTTTCTTCTAATTGTCTAACAACCATGAAGTTGACTAGATTATTAGAGACGGTTGATTTATAACGTAATATGTAAAAATACCGTCATCTACAGCTAATTAAGAAACTCAAATCTTTAATAAAATAATATTTTATATAAGTAAATAAAACAAAATGAAAATATTTTTGAGAAAAAAAGATTTTCTTCTTGTGTTACTAGTTGTATCCAAAGTAGTTAGAAGGTTTTCTTTTAACTGGCAAACGGCCAATTGGTTGATTAAGCTTGTTTTTTGTGTGCACAATAATTGTAATTATATTATTGAACTGTCTGATTAAAAATGCATAAGGTTTTCTTCTAATTGTCTAACAACCATGAAGTTGACTAGATTATTAGAGATGGTTGATTTATAACGTAATATGTAAAAATAGCGTCAAGTACAGCTAATTAAGAAATTAAAATCTTTAATAAAATAATATTTTATATAAATAAATAAAGCAAAATGAAAATATTTTTGAGAAAAATAGTTCCTTCTTATGTTACTAGTTGTATCCAAAGTAGTTAGAAGGTTTTCATTTAACTGGCAAACAACCAAGTGCTTGATCAACGTGTTTTTTTGTGCACAATAATTGTAACAAAATTGTAATTATATTATTGAACTATCCAAGGTGATTGATCATTAAATAACAATGCATAAAGTTGTTTACTAATTGGCTAACAACCATGTTAGATTATTAGAGACGGTTGATTTATAACGTAATATGCAAAAATACTCTCATCTACAGCTAATTAAGAAACTAAAACCTTTAATAACATAATACTTTATATAAATAAATAAAGCAAAATGAAAATATTTTTCAGAAAAATATTGTTTTCTTGTGTTACTAGTTGTATACAAAGTAGTTAGAAGGTTTTCTTTTAACTGGTAAACGACCAAGTGGTTGATCAACCGTGTTTTTTTGTGTGCACAATAATTGTAACAAAATTGTAATTATATTATTGAACTG
>NW_017099276.1:15013-17709 GCF_001412225.1 Nicrophorus vespilloides
TTTACTAATTGGCTAACATCCATAAAGTTGACTGGACGTAATTTTCGTATTCAAAAGAATATTCGAGATGGTTGATTTATAACGTAATTTGTAAAAAATAACGTCATCTAAGCTAATTAAAGCAAAATGAAAATATTTTTGAGAAAAATATGTTTTTCTTGTGTTACTAATTGTAAACAAAGTAGTTAAAAGATTTTCTTTTAACTGGCAAACAACCAAGTGTTTTTTGTGTGACCAATAGTTGTAACAAAATTGTAATTATATTATTGAACTGTCTAAGGTGATTGATCATTAACCATAAAGTTGACTAGCCGTTATTTTCGTGTTCAAAAGAATACTCTCCATTTTTTATGTTTTTAATGTAATGATTATAGAAAAATATATATTTTTTTTTAATTTCTTCACTTTATTTACCTTTATTTCTTGTGTTTTAGAATTCGTATGAAAATATTCTATAGATAAGTAAAAAATAAGTATTTATTTGTAAATCAAGAATTGTTAAGTTTTATTACAAATTAATTATATTTTGATCTTCAGAAAAGTATTTTGAATTTTGGTTCATATGATTGAAAAATTATTAATTTATTTAAAATTTTATTACTATAACAATTTTGTTTATATTTCGATTTTGTAACAGTTTTTTTTTTAAGGAATTTTTGGAATTATGAAAAGATATTTTTGATGTTCAGAAAAGTAATTTTCTATTTGTTATATATTTTGATTCTTGCATTAAATTTTTATTACAAATGGATTAAAGGTTAATAAATTGAAACGTTTACATTTTGCTAATATTTTTAGGGAATTTGGAGAATTGTTGGATCACGTACATGAGAAAATCATGAAGAGAAACTAGTTGTGTGTCTATGTGAATAAATTTAATATCCAGCCTGAAAACATCTAATTAAGTGTAAATGCATTGGAAATAAATTGATTTTTTTGTTGTATAATTAGTTGGAGGATCTGCTCTGCTCTCTGGACTCCTGCACCTGGGGCATCGATTCGTAGTACCGCTGATACAGAGGAGACCTGGACTTGGCGAGCCAAAGCTCCAGGCGAAGGCTCGGATCCAGTGCGAGAGGCAACGGTTCGGAGAGATCGCTGCGCTTCTTCATGTAGTTGAAGCAGCACGTCTTGAAGTTCCTGGTACCGCAGGCGTTCTCACACTCCATCCCGCAGGAGTTGCAAGAGCGCAATTCTCTGGAAGCCATAGCTCCAACCACTGTTCCAAAAAAATAAATAAAGAATTGATTATTGTTGTTGATGAATTATGATATTAATAGCTTACCCAAGATAAAAATCAGAATGAAAACCTTCATGTTGCTCTAGGATACGACGTCGTGGAAATTCGAGACGGTTCTGGGCAGAGAGTCGCGGAAAATTCGCTATTTATACGGGAAATCTGCTGGCGAGGATGCAAATCGTGCCACGGCGATGATGTTTGATCTCATAAACATTATCTTATCAAGTGAGCGTGTGTCACTTTCATAAACCAATCACATCAAGGAGGGAAAAGCGCGAAAAAGTTTCGCAAAAGATTAAATTAGTTTTTCCCTTTGGGAAAAAAACACGGGACGGAGGGAAGCGATCGGAATTTTAAAAATTAAATTACCGATTCCGCGGCTTTGATTGGATTTATGCAAACGCGATAGTCGAGGATACTTTGTATCGTTGTTTTTTTTGTTGTTGTTGTTTGTTTTCCTTTTCCCTCTAAAAAACAAAGGGGAAAATGAGTCTATCGGATCCGCGTTATCGAATTGTAAAAGTGTCCAATAACTCGCGGCTCCATTATTTATTGTTGCACCGATCAGACTTTCAATCCAATATCCGAAGGATCATAAAATTGTAGGGATCGAAGCGCCGCGCCAAACAATACCCTTTCTGGTTTATTGCAATACCTGTTCTTGGAAATGTCTTCGATGCCATCTTAAGGTTTACCATTGGTAGATTTCGCACACCCCTACCACCCTTCTTTTTGGGTATAAAAGGGGATACTCTTGCCCAGCGTCTTCACTCTGCACTTGCTTTCGGTACATACAACAGTACCTGCAATAGCATCTTCACCTCGCTTTCAGTATTTGCAATAATACCACTACTTTTCTGCAAATTTTCAGTTAAAAAGCCGGTTTTCTGAACCAGCATCTTCACTTTCAACTTGCTTCTGGTACTGTCAACAATACCATTAACAGCTTCTTCATTTTTACTTCGATATCGATAACAAATAAGATACAAGATGTACTCAAACATTACTTTAAACGAGTCAGTCACCGTAAGTAGAACTCGCTTGATAAAGAAATATAAGTGTTTAACTCACCATCTTTCAATCCTCTAGGTAGCCTCGGTTTTGAAGCAGAACGCAGCTCGTGCACCACTTGGAGACATTTCCAATTACCACCTGAAGCAGTGGAATAACATAAATTGTAAGTACAGACCCTCGAAGAGATTTACTAATATACTAATTCATCAAACTTTCAACAGTCCACCAGGTTGATTCGCCAAGAGGTAGCTTCAACAAGAAATCGTGTGTTAGGGTTTCTCCAAGAAGCTGCGAAACGGAGACGCAGAAGTTTACACCGATTACCAGCATCTACCGTGAATTGATCGAAAATCGCCGTAATCATTTGATGAAAAATTTGTTTAATGACAAGGATCAGGTGGCTGAAGATAAGAAGAGTCCTTCAAAAATCCCACTTGTACGC
>NW_017099276.1:17728-19321 GCF_001412225.1 Nicrophorus vespilloides
GCCGAATTCTACTGTGAACAAGAGAACTCCACCACCGAAACCGATCAGAAAATCGAAATTGTCTCCAAAGGCTTCAGGTGGACTTGTTGCTATGAATAGCACGCATCAGATGATCACAGAAGTTAGTCAGAAGAATTCTGACCAATCAACATACGAATTAGTTGAAACCCCGAGAAGGGATAGTCAAAACACGGCTGACGAACTATCAACAATTGAAATTTCTCCATTAGGCAGCATCTCGTCCTTCCATCAAAGTCCTGAATTGAAGAAAAACTATTTCAACAGACACGACGTGGTGAGAAGAAATTTGAATATAAATACTAAAAAACCGAAGATGGTGGACAATCATGAGCAGTCCGAATGTCTGAAGTGCGTACATTCGACGATGTTAAACTCAACAAATCACGTTTTTTTGGAAGAGGAAAAGAAATCTGATTTCGTGAACATGAACGGAGTACCTATCAGTCCGATCCGCAAAGACTTGAGTGAAAAGCACAGCGAAAAAAGTTCATCATCGACTTTGCCAAAGAGCAGCGAATCTTCAAATGGAAATTATAGGACCACAACAGATACAGAACATAGTTCCGGTTTACCAAACTTGAATGCAGTCGAAAGAAAAGATGTAAGTATATTTAGTTTGAAATATCTTAGAACGTATTAACTAACACATGCATTTATATCTCTTTTCAGAACTTCGATGCTATTATTGATTATGGGGACAATACGTACGCGATCCCAAATAGGATAGACGGAACGTATTCTGTGATCGTCAACGTGACCGAAGCATTCTTCCGCTTGAAGAAAGAAGCAGACAAGCAGTGCTGCATCATGAAGCAAGCATCGAAAGCTCTGGATTACTGCAGGAAGTACAAAGTTGTAAATCTGAGGGCTATGATCGAAGCTGAAAAAATTATGCTTCTAGCAAGTAAGTCTCATTTAAAGTCAATTGTAGTGAGCTGTTGCTAATTATTCGATTCATTTTCCAGGCACCAAATACGACATCATGCTGACCGAGATGCGCGAGAACCTTGGTAAAGTGCAGAACAGCGTGAAGAACGTGCGTTCCATTAAAATCGGGGCGTTGATCATCAACCTGAAGACCCAGAGGAAAGAAAAGGAATGGTTCATCGCGGTGATGTCACACCGCGAACAAGTGTTCAACACAAAAATGATCGAAGTGTTACCGCATCAGAAGCATCTGATTTTCGACGAAGAATTCACCTTCACCAACGTCACCGCCGGTTTTAAAATTAAAATCGACATTTACTCCTACAGCGTGAAGTATGCCGGCAAGAAGGCTTTCATAAATAAGGTACGTGTGATCAAAGCTATATGCAAAAAATAACATTTTACTAACTGTTTCAATTCGTTTGCAGAGCATCAGTTCTTTTTTGAAGAAATCGCGCGATCTATTCTCCAAGGATTCGCAAGTGAATACAAAAGTGTCTAAAATCGTTGAATCGTCCTTCAAATTGTCCGCTTCGCTGGAGGTGAGCGTGGAAAATATTAACAATAAAGTATCAAACACGTTCACCAAAGTTGATTCCAACTCGTCGATCGTCGGAGACTTGAAAGTCGATGCTCAAATCACAA
>NW_017099276.1:19339-34518 GCF_001412225.1 Nicrophorus vespilloides
TTTGCGTTTCATCTAAGTACGGTATGGTGTGGAACCGTCGATGGGGAATCGTTACCAGCAACGAAATCAAATTCTGGAATTGTTCGTCTGAAGAGAACACCGTCGCTCCAGCTCTGACCATCACCTTGAGCCCTAGAGGTATCAAAGTTTTGGAATCAACTCGCAACGAATGCAGCAAACCGAAGACACTAGTCATGCACACCGAGAACGGCGACAAATACTTCTTGAACGCGGACACCACCTACGAAATGATGGACTGGAAGTTGCAAATCGATTTGGCTGTTCAAGCTTTGGAAAAAGGGCAGTTTCTTAAGAACCAACGTTGCATCAACTAATAATTATTTATAATATTTGTCTTGGATTTCATTGATGAGCTGCCACATCTATGATTTCTTTTAAACATTTGTATCATATTTTGTACAATTTGTATATTTAACTGTGATGTTTATCCAATTTACAGATTTCATCACATACATTATTTTTTATATAATTCTAAACGGTGCTCTTTTACAGAGATGATATCACTGACTTAGTATAGTTTATAGTTTTGTATAGAATAAATAGTACTCTCAGAAATTCCATCAATTTTAATTTATCTAGAAAAAAAAAACATGAAAGAAATCCGCGTTATCGAATTTTATAAGTGTTCAATAACTCGCGCCTCCATTATTTATCGTTGCACTGATCCATCGCCGTCGTTTGGATTTTGAGGCCCCGGCTATAAATATTGAGGTGGGACCCCCAATTAATAAAAACAGTGAATAAATAAATTCTTTAATTTTTAATACATACAAGGAAGGAACATATTTATAGAAGAAATATAATATAATAATATATTAATATAAAAGAAAAACAAAATTAATTTAACTTTATTTTACTTGATTAATTTCAGCAATTTTATCTATTATCTCACTTAAATTTAAGTCCTTGCATAATTAATTATCTATTGAAAACAACGCTAGGTTGAATAGTATTTCTTGTGTGATTCTGGATCTTAAATAGTTTTTCTTATTATTTTAAGTTTTGAAAAACTACGTTTAGACTCAGCAGAGGTTATCGGAATTGTTAATAAAATTCTTAAGATTATACTTAAATTGTGAAATTTCTTTCTTGTTTGGTGAACTTTTTAAGGCTTTTTAATGGTGACCAATCAAATATGCCTTCACAGAATATGTTAGAAAACACTTTTATTTCTGCATAGAGATCATTTCTGTTAATGTCTCCATTGTTGCCATCATCATATTTTAATGCTAGATGCAAATCCATACAAAACTTTTTTAATTTGTCATTTTCATATTTTAAATTTGTGTATATTATAATGGAAGCCAAATAAGTCATAAAGTTTCTATAGCTGTTTAAATCTCTCCTGAATTGAAATTCAGAAGTAAGAAGTATTCTCGATAATTTCAAAATCGTTAACTTGACTTCGATTTTTGATTCTGCAAAACCAACATTTCCAAAGTGTTTCAAAGAGTTTGCCAAACCCTTCAAAAGAGAAACTTCTGTCGAAAGATCGGTTTTTGGATTTTGTAAACTTTTACTAACGGTATTTACGTTCAACAATATGTCATAACAGATGACATCCATTTCGTGTTCGTACAATGATATTGATTCGCTTTTTATTTTGGGATCATTTGTTGCTTCACTTAATTCAATAAGTGCGTTCATTAATATTACAGCAATATCGATAAGAGCACAAGAATGTATCTATACTTGGATTCCCCAAACATTCAGCTTTCATATGCATATATTGGATTCATTCTAAGTATTACCGTTTTCGAGAAAATCAATGAAATGTGAAAACACTGCTTTTTCGATTTTTTCAATTTTGAACTCGAATTACAGCAATACGGATAAAACCACAGTAATATATCTATACTTGTTAGATTCCCCACACATTTAGCTTTCATATGCATCTTTTCGATACATTCTAAGTATTGTAGTTTTCGAGAAAATCAATGAAATGTAAAAACACTGCTTTTTCGTGCATTTTTTCAATTTTGAACTCGAATTACAGCCAAACGGATAAAACCACAGTAATATATCTATACATGTTCAATTCCCCATACATTCAGCTTTCATATGCATCTTTTCGATACATTCTAAGTAATATAGTTTTCGAGAAAATCAATGAAATGTGAAAACACTGCTTTTTCGAGCATATTTTCAAATTTTTCATTTTTTAAACTTTGAACTCAAATTACAGCCAAACGGTTAAAACCACAGTAATATATCTATACTTCTTCGAATCCCCATGCATTCAGCTTTCATATGCATATTTTCGATTCATTCTAAGTATTATAATTTTCGATTAAATCAATGAAAAGTGAAGGACTGTCCTCTACAATCTTGAAGAGGAATACCCAAATTAACTAATCGAGTTTTTAACACATCTTTGACGTTTGAAAACGGTTTCAAATCGTCTGTATTGTTTATTATAATGAGGTGGCTCTGTGAATCCCCCCTCCCCTTGCCTGTGGGTTCCGTGTATTCGCCTAATTGAATAATAATCACTCCAATATCCGAAGGATCATAAAACTGCAGGGATCGAAGCGCCGCGCCAAAAACTACCCTTTTTGGTTTATTGCACTACCAGGTCTAGGAAATGTTTTCAATGCCATCTTAAGGCTTACCGTTGGTAGATTTCGCACACCCCTACCACCTTTCTTTGGGTATAAAAGGGGATACTCTTGCTCAGCATCTTCACTTCGAACTTGCTTTCTGTACTTACAACAGTACCAGCAACTGCATCTTCACTCTAACCTAGCTTTCAGTATTTACAACAATACCAGTAAAAGTAGTCCCCTCTACTTTTCTGCAAATTTTGAGTATAAAAGTCGATTTTCTTAACCAGCATCTTCACTTTCAATTTGCTTCTGGTACTGTCAACAATACCTTTAACAGCTTCTTCATTTTTACTTCTATTTCGATAACAGATAAGATACAACTACATAAGATGTACTCAAACATTACTTTGAACGAGTCAGTCACCGTAAGTAGAACTAGCTTGATAAACAAATATAAGTGTTTAACATACCATCTTTCAATCCTCTAGGTAGCCTCAGTTATGAAACAGAACGCAGCTCGTGCTCCACTTGGAGACATTTCCAATTACCACCTGAAGCAGTGGAATAACATAAATTGTAAGTACAGACGCTCTCAGAGATTTATAAATATGCTAACTCATCAAATTTTCAACAGTCCATCAGGTTGATTCACCAAGAGTTACCATGAACAAGAAACCGTGTGTTAGGGTTTCTCCAAGAAGCTGCGAAACGGAGACGCAGAAGCTTACACCCATGACTAGCATCTACCGTAAAATGATCGAAAATCGCCGTAACAATCGGATGAAAAATTTGTTTAATGACAAGGATCAGGTGGCTGAAGATAAGAAGAGTCCTTCAAAAATCCCACTTGTACGCTTGGACCAGTTTAGATCTTCGGCCCCTAAAAGCATTCACTGTTATGCAGCAACTAGAAAGTCACCATCTAAGATTCCGGTGAAGATCTCGAATGGTAGATCTTCGGTCTCACCGAATTCTACTGTGAACAAGAGAACTCCACCGCCGAAACCGATCAGAAAATCGAAATTGTCTCCAAAGACTTCAGATGGACTTGTTGTTATGAATAGCACGCATCAATCCACATACGAATTAGTTGAAACCCCGAGAAGGGATAGTCAAAACACAGCTGATGAACTATCCACCGTTGAAATTTCTCCATTAGGAAGCGTTTCATCCTTCGATCAAACTCCTGAATTGAAGAAAATCCATTTCAACAGACACGACGTGGTGGGAACAAATTTTAATACTTATACTAAGAATCCGAAGATGGTGGAAAATCATGAGGAGTCCGGTTGTCTGAAGTGCGTGCATTCGACGATGATAAACTCAACAAATCACGTTTTCTTGGAAGAGGAAAAGAAATCTGATTTTGTGAACATGAACGGAGTACCTATTAGTCCGATCCGCAAAGACATGCGCGAAAAGCTCAGCGAAAAATGTTCATCATCGACTTTGCCAAAGAGCAGCGAATCTTCAAGTGGAAATTATAGGATAACGACAGATACAGAACACAGTTCCGGTTTACCAAACTTAAATGCAGTCGAAAGAAAAGATGTAAGTATATTTAGTTTGAAATCTCTTAGAACGTCTTCACTAACACATGCATTTATATCACTTTTCAGAACTTCGCTGCAATTATTGATTATGGTGACAATACTTACGCAATCCCAAATAGGATAGACGGAACGTATTCTGTGATCGTCAACGTGACCGAAGCATTCTTCGGGTTGAAGAAAGAAGCCGACAAGCAGTGTTGCATCATGAAGCAAGCATCAAAAGCTCTGGATTACTGCAGGAAGAACAAAGTTGTAAATTTCAGGGCCATCATGGAAGCTGAAAAAATTATGCTGCTAGCAAGTAAGTTTAATTTAAACTCAATTGTAGTGAGCTGTTACTAATTACTCGATTCATTTTCCAGGCACCAAATACGACATCATGCTGACCCAGATGCGCGACAATCTTGGTAAAGTGCAGAACAGCGTGAAGAACGTGCGTTCCGTTAAAATCGGGGCGTTGATCATCGACCTGAAGACCCAGAGGAAAGAAAAGGAATGGTTCATCGCGGTGATCTCACACCGCGAACAAGTGTTCAACACGAAAATGATCGAAGTGTTACCGCATCAGAAGCATCTAATTTTTGATGAAGAATTCACATTCACCACCGTCACCGCCGGTTTCAAAATTCAAATCGACATTTACTCCTACAGCGTGAAGTATGCCGGCAAGAAGGCTTTCATAAATAAGGTACGTGTCATCAAAGCTAAATGCAAAAAATAACATTTAACTAACTGTTTCAATTCGTTTGCAGAGCATCAGTTCTTTTTTGAAGAAATCGCGCGATCTATTCTCCAAGGATTCGCAACTGAAAACAAAAGTGCCTAAAATCGTTGAGTCGTCCTTCAAATTGTCCGCTTCGCTGGAGGTGAGCGTGGAAAATATCAACAATAAAGTATCAAACACGTTCACCAAAATTGATTCCAACTCATCGATCGTCGGAGAATTGAAAGTCGATGCTCAAATCACAAATTTGAAGATGGAAATATTCAAGAGAGGATACGTGAACGTTTGCGTTTCATCTAAGTACGGTATGGTGTGGAACCGTCGATGGGGAATCGTTACCAGCAACGAAATCAAATTTTGGAATTGTTCGTCTGAAGAGAACACCGTCGCTCCAGCTCTGACTATCACCTTGAGCCCAAGAGGTATCAAAATTTTAGAATCGACCCGCAACGAATGCAGCAAACCGAAGACGCTAGTCATGCACACCGAAAACGGCGACAAATACTTCTTGAACGCGGACACCACCTACGAAATGATGGACTGGAAGTTGCAGATCGACTTGGCTGTTCAAGCTTTGGAAAATGTGCAGTATCTTAAGAACCAACGTTGCATCAACTAATAATTCTTCTTAATAGTTATCTAGGATTTCATTGATGAGCTGCCACATCTATGATCTCTTTTTATTTTATATATAAATCTTGACGATGCTCTATGTTTTAGTTGCTATCACTTAATTTATACTGACGACTGGTACACACTTGTATCATATTTTCTACAATTTCTATATTTCACTGTGATAATTATCCATTTTACAGATATCATTAAATCAATTCTTGACGATGCTCTATATTTTAGTTGCTATCACTTAATTTATAATGACGACTGGTACATATTTGTATCATATTTTGTACAATTTGTATATTTAACTGTGATGTTTATCCAATTTACAGATTTCATCACATCAATTATTTTGTATATAATTCTAAACGATGCTCCATTGCATAGATGATATCACTGTCTTAGTTTAGTTTTTAGTTATAGTTTTGTATAGAATAAATAATACTCTCAGCAATTCCACTATTTTGATTTATCCAGAAAAAAAAAACATAAAAGCAATCCTTTTTTTGTTTAAGGATTCATTAATTAATTGAAATTTTAATTATTTTCAAACATTGAAACAGGAACTTAATCATCATTTTTATGAAATATTAATTCTTTTCATTCGACTCAAAATCGATATTACTAAATTGAAAATGATAACAATTTCTGTCAATCTTCTCAAATGGAGATTATAAATAACTAATACATTTACATTATTTATTTGATTAATTTCTCAATATACAGCAATTTTAATAAATAGTTTTGATTATATTAAAGTGTTTTTCCTCTCCATACATTTGTGTTGGTATACTATAGATATGTGCGTGTGGTGTGTGATTCGTAAACGATTGTGCACAAATCGTTTCAGCATGTTCCTCAATTCTACAATAGTTGAAGCGAATTAGCGTGATTCTTTCATAAGTATCTAACAGTTTTTTGCAGTGTGGATGCTGTTTTTGGTTTAGATGTAGCAGGGCGGAAGCGCGCAAGAGGCGGTGGCGCTGCGAGCTGGAGTAGCAGGTTCCTCTTCGTATCCTTCAGCAGATTCCTGTTTCCTGCGCAGTATCTCCATGTTTGCCTCCTGAATGGCCTCCCAGAGCTTCGCCTCCGACATGATCTGCCTAGAGAGGTCCTCGACGGCCGGTTCGGCGCTCAACTCAAGAAGACTGTCGATCGTCTCATCGTTGTCCCCCTGCATCGACAGAGCCGGAAGATTGGATCTCTTGCGGCCGCAACCTGCACAATGAGGAAACGCGTTAATCACTATAATTTTATAATAAAATAAAAAATTATACCGGTGAAGGCGTTACAGAACGGCCTCTTCTTCGGATCAATGATGCTGTCCCGACCTTCGTATCCATTAGCCTATAATCAATATACATTTTTTTTGGATTAATCGATTAATTTCTGCTTAATTGCAATGAAAGCTTACGCGTTTCGGTAGGAAGATCGATTCTGTGTCGATGACGAGGAAGGCGAAGCCCACGACTACGATGAACAGGGTTGTCGATACCATATCTCTTCTGCGAATAAGCGTGAATGAATCAATCTGATTGCCTCCTGCTGGTTACAATGAAAGACTTTTGATGCTGACCGGGGGGTTAAACGGTTTCGATTACACAAAATACCCCTTGGGGAAAAGCTCTTTGCCTTCCGCAACAGGGGTTAACGTAATTTACAAACGCCCGCTAATGCACGATGCACAAGTGGAGGGACACACATACCAAAAAAAAATAGGGAAGAAGCATTTGACATGCACGAAACCTTTATTGGAATCACATCGAACGCACCCTCTCTGTCTCAAAAAAGTTCATTCCGTTCACGAATTCCAATAAAGAATTAATTTGCCTTTTTTTCTCTATTCTTCTCTTCAACTCCTACAAAACTTATCTAAATATATCAAATGAACTAAGCCAATCTTTCATATTTTAATAAAAGATATATAAGAATATAACATTTCATGAACTCGCATGACATTTCATTTTTATAAATTGTAAACATACAGTAAGTAGATTATTGGTCTGTTTGTATGACATGCAATATAATATGTAAGTCTTCAATTTTTCTTTCATTTATTGTAAATAGCATATGGTTATATAACCAAACTGTTTATATCTAAGTAACATATTTAACGAGTGATTGCGCTGACAAACAAAAAAAAAGTGATTAACTATCTTTGTTAATACTGAAATTTTCCAAAATACAGTAAATCCAATGCTCCAAATATTCCGTTAAGTAAGCATTCACGAAAGATTCAATTCACTTAATAAAAACGTAAATTCTCTGCAAGGACTATAAAAAAATCAACGTAATTGAAGAAAATACTGGATTGATATTTCAATTATTACATAATATTGATTATAAACACTAATAAAGTCTAATAAATAATATTTGACTTGTATAAAATAATTACAAGAAATAAATTTTAATTTGATAAAATTATTATTTCATTGTTAAATTGAAAAAATGTGAAATAATAGTTGTTAATGCAAGTGTTATCTTAATTGTGGTATTGACAAAATTTGACCAATCAGATTGAGGATAGAAATCGTTGAAATGTGTCGAAATTACATGATCAAACAGAAATCATGATAAACTGTGTGTATCTCTCTCATTGTGTATTTTCAACGCTGGAAATATTCCATGAAGTGAGATTTGAAATGAAAATATAAATTTCACACATATAATGTAGTTAAACAACTGTTTATATATAAAGTAAAAAAACGCTTTCACATTATCTTATGTGCATTAAATATTATGTTGATAATCTCTACATAAGTGTGAATGAAGTCAACAAATAAATATTATTTTTGGTTTTATAATAATTAAATATGTACTAATTATTATATTGATTAAGTGTGAATGAATGGATTGAATAAATATTGTTTTTGGTTAGAACTCACCTGTTGCTGTGCTTACGCGATTGGTGTGTGTTTGTGTGTGATAGATAGAGAGAGTGTGTGTGTGTGGTCTGGTTTTGTTGGAGGGTTAACTGTTTGCTGTGAGACTGGATGAGCGTGAATTCGCCGGGTAAGTGGGTGTGAGCGGCGGCGTATGTGTTTTTGTATGTCGTGAGCTTCGAGAGTGTGTTGTGTTTGGCGGAAGAGTGTGAACTTAAGTGACTAAGTAAACGAAACAACGAGGGTTTTATACAAATCAAGGGGAACCCCCGGCCGTGCGCACTTTGCCGCCCCCGCATTATGTACATGTACTCCTCTCTATACACGTACATATTTATTTATATAAAGTGTATATATGTGTATGTTATATAGAGTACGAGGGAATTATAAATATCGAACATACAAGAGCTCGTGGACCGATAAGAACCAATTCCTCTCGAGCTTAATAGACCCATCAAAACCATACTTGTTTTTCATGCTCCCGGGTACGCGCTTCTTGACTTGCTGTTAAATTGCCCTTCAATCATGCCGCATGCCACCGTTTTCTCGGACACATCATTTAGGCGTAAGGCATCGATTTCCATCCTTGCAGCTGATATTCTAATTTCACTCAGAAAATTAATATACACATTTTCATTATTTTCTCCAAAATAATATTACATAGAATGCATCCAATACATACGTATTAAAACTGTATATTCAAGGAATACAACAAGTATTCATATATTATTGTATCAATGGTCAATTCGCTATAATTTGCTTTTGAAATTTATTTTCTTGAAAAAACACGATATTAAAGCTGTATATTCAAGGAATTTCACAAATATTCATCGATTTCCATCATTGCAGCTGATATTCTAATTTCTCTCAGAAAATTAATATACACATTTTCATTATTTTCTCCAAAACAATATTTATTACATAGAATGCATTCAATACATGCATATTAAAACTGTATATTCAAGGAATGCAACGAGTATTTATACATTATTGTATCCATGGTCAATTCGCTATAATATGCTTTTGAAATTTAAATAATTAAAAAAAAAATACTATAAAAAAACATTATTTTCTTGAAAAAAAAAACTATATTAAAGATGTATATTCAAAGAATTTCACAAGTGTTCATCGATTTTTATCCTTGCAGCTGATATTCTAATTTCACTCAGAAAATTAATATACACATTTTCATTATTTTCTCCAAAACAATATTACATAGAATGCATCCAATACATGCATATTAAAACTGTGTATTCAAGGAATGCAACGAGTATTTATACATTATTGTATCCATGGTCAATTCGCTATAATATGCTTTCGAAATTTAAATAATTAAAAAAAAAATCATTATTTTCTTGTAAAAACACGATATTAAAGCTGTATATTCAAAGAATTTCACAAGTGTTCATCGATTTTTATCCTTGCAGCTGAGATTCTAATTTCACTCAGAAAATTAATATACACATTTTCATTATTTTCTCGAAAACAATATTACATAGAATGCATCCAATACATACATATTAAAACTGTATATTCAAGGAATTCAACAAGTATTCATATATTATTGTATCCATGGTCAATTGGCTATAATTTGCTTTTGAAATTTAAATAATTAAAAAAAATCATTATTTTCTTGAAAAAACAAGATATTAAAGCTGTATATTCAAAGAATTTTACAACTATTCACTCAGAAAATTAATATACACATTTTCATTATTTTCTCCAAAACAATATTACGTAGAATGCATCCAATACATACATATTAAAACTGTATATTCAAGGAATACAACAAGTATTCATACATTATTGTATCAATATTCAATTCGCTATAATTTGCTTTTGAAATTTAAATAATTAAAAAAAATCATTATTTTCTTGTAGAAACACGATATTAAAGCTGTATATTCAAGGAATTTCACAAGTATTCATCAATTTCCATCCTTGCAGTTGATATTCTAATTTCACTCAGAAAATTAATATACACATTTTCATTATTTTCTCCAAAACAATATTACGTAGAATGCATCCAATACATACATATTAAAACTGTATATTCAAGGAATACAACAAGTATTCATACATTATTGTATCCATGGTCAATTTGCTATAATTTGCTTTCGAAATTTAAATAATTAAAAAAAATACAGTAAAAAAAATATAATTTTCTTGGAAAAACACGATATTAAAGCTTGGATTTAAGGAATTTAAGAGTATTCATACATTATTGTATCAATGGTCAATTCGCTATAATTTGCTTTTGAAATTTAAATAATTAAAAAAAATCATTATTTTCTTGAAAAAAACACGATATTAAAGCTGTATATTCAAGGAATTACACAAGTATTCATCGATTTTCATCCATGCAGCTGATATTCTAATTTAACTCAGAAAATTAATATACACATTTTCATTATTTTCTCCAAAACAATATTACATAGAATGCATCCAATACATACATATTAAAACTGTATATTCAAGGAATACAACAAATATTCATATATTACTGTATCAATAGTCAATTCGCTATAATTTGCTTTTGAAATTTAAATAATTAAAAATAATCATTATTTTCTTGAAAAACACGATATTAAAGCTGTATATTCAAGGAATTTCACAAGTATTCATCGATTTCCATTCTTGCAGTTGAGATTCTAATTTCACTCAGAAAATTAATATACACATTTTCATTATTTTCTCCAAAACAATATTACATAGAATGCATCCAATACATACATATTAAAACTGTATATTCAAGGAATACAACGAGTAATCATACATTATTGTATCCATGGTGAATTGGCTAATATGCTTTCGAATTTTAAATAATTAAAAAAAAATCATTATTTTCTTGAAAAAACACGATATTCAAGGAATTTCACAAGTATTCATCGATTTTCATCCTAGCAGCTGATATTCTAATTTCTCTCAGAAAATTAATATACACATTTTCATTATTTTCTCCAAAACAATATTTATTACATAGAATGCATTCAATACATGCATATTAAAACTGTATATTCAAGGAATGCAACGAGTATTTATACATTATTGTATCCATGGTCAATTCGCTATAATATGCTTTCGAAATTTAAATAATTACAAAAAATACAGTAAAAAAAATCATAATTTTCTTGAAAAAAAAACACGATATTAAAGCTGCATATTCAAGGAAATTAACGAATATTCATACATAATTGTGTCTCTCATTAAAAAGACACATTTTCACTATTTCCTTGATAGACTGGATCAAAAATGCATATTCAAGTTGGATACTGGAGGAATGTTAAAAATATCTACATAATTTTCTTTCAAACTTAAACTAGTCAGTATCTTTACATATTCATTATTTTCTTGTAAATATAAAAAGAATGGATTCAAAAAATTCATAAGTAAATTCATAAGTAAACTGGATCTAAAAACATGCATATTAAAGTTGGATATTTGGGAAATTTAAATTTAAATCTGAAATAATAAAAGAAAGAACATTAAAAAAGTTGTGTCTACATATTCTTGACTTTCTCAAAATCCTTCATACATATCCGAGTTGGATGTTTTGGGTATGTTATGAGTATTAATGCTTCTCTCTGCAATTTGAAAGCAACCTAAAGGTGATTTTCAACTTGACAATATTAAAAGTAATAACCATCTCTATTTTCTTCTGGCTTAAACATATAACTGTATCTAATCAGAACTAATTAGAATTTAATCAATCGAAAATGAAACTATTTGTTGATAGGAAGAAAACCGGAGAGGCTTTTGAACAAAGACATCAGTGATAACAAATCCACTGACGTCACATATTCCCACATATATATAAAGTTGCATTCCACCAAAATTCCATTGCATCCCATACAAAGTTACATTCAACAACAAAAGTTCTTCAGTTAAGTGATGATTATAGGATGGTGTATATTCTAATTGTTAAAAGGCAAACAGTACAAATGAAGCCGATAACAGTAAAGTTTCGCGTGTTTGTAAAAATTGCCCTGCGAAAGGCAAAAAAAGTACATAGGAAGTATTCTTAAAGCAACACAAAAAAGGTAATTCACTCATTAATATATTAAAACCATTTAGAAAATATTGTTCAGTTTTTGTATTTTCATTTCCAGGACGTAATTTATTTAAATTTATATATTATAAATAATCATAAAATTAACAGAAATTTGCAAATCGAATTTATACTCAATTATAATTGAAGATTTGCATATAGTTTTTAATATAAACAATTTTTTAATTAAAGAAAATCTTTAATCTTTATGTAAGTGTTATTATTATTATTATTATTTTCAAAGAACAATGTTTTCATTTCTATCTTTGTGATTAACATGTGTTTCTTTTTGTTTCGCCTCGCTTCTGAAGCTTATAAAGTAACGAGCTTAATCCGCCTAAACTGTAATCAGCTTAATTCGTATGTATCTATCTATAGATACATCGTAATCTGCAACTGGACTGACCGATTCCAATTATAACCACTCCGACTCTCTACCTCTTTGTGCATGTACACCAATTAAATGTACGGCATTTGACGTAACGAGCTTCAAATGCAACGCAGCAATTATTTCCAAAAATCGATAAATTAAAAAAAATCTCAGACTTTAAAACATTCATCAACTCTAGAAATAATTGGGTTTATATATCTACAATAATTTTGGTTTTTTCCATGCAAACTAAATCAATAAATTGTGCAAATACACATACAAATATTGGTAGAACTTAATTGGAAGGTTGTTTGAAATGTAATCACATATTTCTTATGTTTATTGCAGTTATATATAGTTAAATTGACTGAAATAACGATATTTTTTAATAGAATTAATTGACTCAAAGAAAAACAATTATTTTGTCAGTAAATTCAATAATACTAGATTCAACAATATATAAATAATTGTGCTTAATAATCTACAGTAATTTTGTTTTTTTTCCATGCAAACTAAATTAATAATTTGTGCAAATACATATACAAATACTGGAAGAACTTAATTGGAAGGTTGTTTGAAACGTAATCACATATTTCTTATGTTTGTTGCAGTTATAAATAGTTAAATTGACTGGAATAACAATATTTTTAATATAATTAATTGACTCAAACAAAAACGAATTATTTTGTCAGTAAATTCAACAATATATAAATAATTGTGTTTACATATCAAAAATATAATTTAAGTTTTTTTCCATACAAACTAAATTAATAATTTGTGCAAATACACAAACAAATATTGTAAGAACTTAATTGGAAATAATTTGTGCAAATACACATACAAATATTGGAAGAACTTAATTGGAAGGTTGTTTGAAACTTAATCACATATTTCTTATGTTTATTGCAGTTATAAATAGTTAAATTGACTGGAATAACAATATTTTGTAATAGAATTAAATGACTCAAACAAAAATGAATTATTTTATCAGTAAATTCAACAATATATAAATAATTGTGTTTACATATCAAAAATATAATTTAGGTTTTTTTCCATGCAAACTAAAGAAAATTAAAATTATTACTTAATTTGTTTAAATTACGAATTGGGCAAGGAAAATTAATATAGTATTTCATATAAAGTAAGAGAATCTAATTGTTTCCTATTATGAACTCATTTATCATTGTGAAAACCAACCAATTTTATCAACGAAATTATTATTTGAAAACATAAATATTTTGTAGATAATACTACTTGTATCAACATGAACAAATATAGATAATATTAATTACCGGACAAAAATACATACGGTCAGTAGCAACAATTCAATTTAGTTTTAGTTTTATTTTGTTGCAATGATTGTTTCAATAAATCATGTTGAAACGTACAAAAATATTAAATCTAAAATATTTTGGAAACTGTGGCTGTGTTGGCAACGTGACAGATTTATTAGTTCATAAGATTAAGATTAAATTAAATGACTTTGTTGGCGCTGCAATGCAATGTCTGCAGGCAGTTAATTAACGATAGAAACCGAAGATTACTGAATACCATCTGTCAAATTAAACAAATTAAGTTATCATCTGCGGTATCTGCTTATCGCGGTTAAAGGGCAAGAAGAAGCAATTGCTTTTTCTTGGTTTTGAGATTAGAAAGTTTGTCAAATGAAAACTGATGATATATATATATAATATTATTAATACTTCTTTTCATCAATTTCATCAAGTTCTATCTCAAGTAAAATTTGCTTTTTTTTCACTCTAATTTTTTTTATACAGAAATATTTATTTTTTAAATTTTTGTGATATATTTTGAAGAAAATATTGTGAATATAGAAATAATGTAAGTATTTTTTTTAATTAAATAATTCTGTTAAAATGATTTCTATTAACAATTTACAAAAGCAATAAAAATGGAAAATATTTGATTACGTTTGTAATTGCACAAATTATTTATTTAGTTTTTCAAATCAATGAATTTTGATCAAAATTATTTCTAATCAAGTCAATTTTACTATTTATAATTGCAACAAACATAGGAAATATGTGAATACGTTTCAAACAACCTTGCAATTAAGTTCTTATAATATTTGTTTGTGTATTTGCACAAATTATTAATTTAGTTTGCATGGAAAAAAACCTAAATTATATTTTTGATATGTAACAGAATTATTTATATATTGTTGAATTTACTGACAAAATAATTCGTTTTTGTTTGAGTCAATTAATTCTATTAAAAAATATCGTTATTCCAGTCAATTTAACTATTTATAACTGCAATAAACATAAGAAATATGTGATTACGTTTCAAACAACCTTCCAATTAAGTTCTTCCAATATTTGTATGTGTATTTGCACAAATTATTTCCAATTAAGTTCTTACAATATTTGTTTGTGTATTTGCACAAATAATTAATT
>NW_017099277.1:0-5754 GCF_001412225.1 Nicrophorus vespilloides
TCTTGCCAGTGTTAAACTAATGAAGCAAAATATTGGACGGGGCTAATTTTCCCCAGTTCCCCAATTTGTCACAGACAAACTGCCAGGAAGAGGACGTTTCAACAACCTACGTTCAACATTTAAATGCCCTCTATTCAGATTTAGAAACTAGGTTTGAGGACGTTTTGACTATGGTAATACCACCGTGGATAATTAACCCATATGGTGACATAGAAGAAAACTAATGTCATAATACAAGAGGAACTGACTGAACTAAGTACAAACGAAGAACTTAAAGTTCAGTTTAAAAACAGAGATCAGCAATTCTGGCTTACTTATCTTGTATTATGGAATATAGCGAAGAAATTTTATAATTTCCTTTCCATCGTCATACCTAATGGAAAAGGGGTTCAGCGCTGTTACCAATCTTCTAACGAAAAAAAAGAAACAGACTGGACATCAATTAGCCCAGGAGATTTATGATTAAACCTTACAAAATTGACGCCAAATGTTGATAATTTATTATTAAAGCATCAGGTTCATCCTTCTCACTAAAAACACTTACTTATTGCTTAGTTTATTTTATGTTACCTATATTTTATATAACAGAGACAAAATTTCATTTTGAGTAGTTTTAATTTATGTATAAAACTTAACATGTGTTTCTACTTTAAGTTTTTAACACTAAACTTCACTACAGTTAGAAATTTACAAAAAAAAATCAATATCAAGTAAGTAGGGAACAAACAAGTTTGGGAACCTCTGCTTTAAATGATAGATCTTCGGAATGTGTATTTTCTATGCGTAAATGTTATCCAAAAAGAAATTTATCACTATCCAACAATTAAATAAATTAATAACGCATTCGAGACATGTTTCATCCAAAAAGCAGGTGTGTACTTAAGATTCCATTAATCCACTACACACGAGACACTGCTTCCTATGAACACGAAGCGCCGAGAGATAGATTTAATATAGTTATTATAGACGGCGGCAGCTATAACAACTTTTTTTTTTGCATTTATAAATATCTGTATATTTCGGTCGAATTCCAAGGCGGTCTCAATTCGGTTTCGTTTGGGATGTAATTGAAGAGAAAAAGCAACAGAAAAACCAGTGTTTTTCGAAATAGAGGATCGGGAAAAATCCGCTTCAATCTATTATTTGTAGCGTTGATCTTTGAGTCGCGTGCAATCCGCACCTGTATTACGTCCGGTCCGGCCGTGTCCTTTCGCTACATGCGAAAAACTTATTTTTTCCCGGTTGATGCTATTCTCGGTGCAAACACTGGCACAAACAATCCTCCCCATTCAATGTCGCATCCCAATAAAGAAAGAAAGAAAAAAATAGCAGCACGAGGCGACCGTCACTTTCTGTTTGTATACAAAAGGATCCGACAGTTGCACTCGATCGATGCGTCTTTGACATTTTCACCCTCGACCTTCAAATTTGACGGTTGTTGACGTGACGTCCGGATATCAATGGCCGAGCAAAACTTCAAATTTTTGAATCAATACTTTTGTTTAATCGATACCTTTTCGATCAGTCACCAGTCGTTTTTTACGCAACACAAATATCTGGTTTAGTAACATAATCATTATTATCTAACCATCTGATATTTACTGGATTTATTCGATAAATCAAATGAAACATATAAAATAATATCAATATTTAAAAAAAAAAATACTTAGCTTAAGTTGAAACGTAAAGAAAAATAAACGATTAAGAGCAAGTCTATTAATTGCTACAAGCATACGCACAACCTTAAACATTTCGTGGACGTTGACAGGTGTCAAAATGGTTCGGCTAAATTTGAAGCAAGGGACAATCGTTCTTTTTCTTTTTATTTTTCCATCGTCGCGTATTTATTTATAGGTAATTCTATTCTGAATCCGCATCCGAAAATAGATTTCGTTTCGGTTTGTCGAAATTACATAAGGCACTTCGAGCATTGCCTCTTCAATAAGTCAGATGCTTTTATTATTGCTGTGGAAATACAACATTCATCATCATCATCCTAAAATTACACTCTGTTATGTAATCAAACATCATGCGAGAATATTTAATGTCTTTCATGCAAAACATTTATACACAGTGTTATGTATGTAAATCTACTAAATTTATATGTTTTTAATTGTTTTTATATTGCACAAAAAAAAACAAAAACTTTTCTAAAATTATCTAATAGATTTATCAGATTTTAGTTCACATTTGCAAAGGACGTTGCGAGTCACAGATTGGAAAACCCTACATGAGATGCTTCAGAATTTACAATACAAATTTCTAATGATTTATTTTTTCCAATTTTATTAAGATTTTGAGATATATTAAAGAATATTATAAAACTGTCAAGGGAACATTTTAAAACATGAATTCAAAAGTAATTTTGAAAAGTTGTGATTCTATAATTCCATTAGTTTACTTTTTTCTTGAAAATATTGAACTTTTTACTTTCTTACATTCATTAAGCCAGGGTTTTCCAAACTGTGAGGCTAAGGGGAGGCGCGAATATTAGTAGCAGTGAGCAATTTTCCAAATATTTGCTAAAGTATAGATACATTCCTGCGCTCTTATCCATATTGCTATAATACGCGTTCAAAGTTGAAAAATTGAAATTACAACGTTCGAAAAGGCAGTGTTTTCACATTTCATTGATTTACTCGAAAACTATAATACATAGAATGAATCCAAAAGATGCACATGAAAGCTGAATGTTTGGGGAATCCAGCAAGTATAGATACATTCCTATGCTCTTATCCATACTGCTGTAATACGCGTTCAAAGTTGAAAAAATGAAATTAGAACTTTATATGGAATGTTTATATGGATACTGCATGTCGATGATTGCGTTTTCCATGGAAAAATGTATGTATTTACATACTTTTCCATTTTTTTTCTTCTTTTATTATTCAAACGAATCGGGGATAGTCACGATGCGTTGATAACAATTGGTAACAGAGCAAACGATCGTTATTTACCAAGCGAATTATGTGCATTTACCTTGAGCTGTGAGTGAATAATATAACATTGGAAATTATTTGATGAAACCAAGTGCATTTCCTTATTTTTCCTTTTTTTTTGCGGCGTCGGCGATTCGTTTATTTTGTCCCTGTCGGAGAGTAAAAATAGATGTTGGAAGTCGTTAAAGCGAATTTTATGTGTTGACCACGAAACGCCGCGTATTGCGTAACGTTTCGTTGGCCGCGCATCACGGTCTCTTTCTCTTCCTTTCGTCGAAAAGGGAACCCCCCTAAAGCCGAACCTCCTACAACTTTCTGACAGTTATAGATTACACAAACAGGCCACGATCTAAAAATCAATACTTCTCCAAGACCTATGAATACAACCCTCTCCGCGTCTAGTCGCGTGCTACGACTAGATCCTCCTTATTCCGGATTCCTCCATTCCGTTTATACACTTACTGTGTTTATTTTTACTACGGATTACTACTACGTCTTTACAAACTCGTTTCACGTGAATGTTATGACACTCGGTTATCACCGTTTGCGCAATTTGATATTACGCTAATTGAATTACAAGCGACAACACTTTCATTAAAGATTACTATCCTCGCTTCTAAACGATTCTATTCAATTATATAGATAAAGAAATTATAGTATATTACAATATACTTTCTCATGTAAACTTGTGACAAATTGAGACATTAAGTTCTATATCATATGTTTTATGACAAGTGTACATAATTGGTACTTAATTATGACACAATTTTGGCACAGAAATAGCATCTTTTTTAACTAATAATTTACTACACTAGCACTAATTGAAATATAAGTAATAAATCTTCCAAAATTGTATTTGTTTTTCTAATACAGGAGTTCCCAAACTTTTTTTCCCCAAGTAAAAACAGGCGCACAATTTGGTAATTCGTAAAAATTAATTTTAAATTTGAATATTCATAATGATTTGATCATATATCGGAATTACAAAAGCTTTAATATTTTTTTAACATTTCAATTTCATTCAGAGAATATTTCATGAATAAAAAAAAGTAAAGAGTATCGAAAATTACAACTTCTGCTTATTTTTATCACATTTTATATTTATGAAGAACGTAGATCAATATTCGAGGGACACACCCATAATAGCAATTACAAATCGAGTGGTTACTTATTTCTGGACAAATGCCATACGAACTGTGAATAGTAAACTTTAAATCGTATAAAATCAACCCTTTCTAATTTATTTACACACAAATATCGACGTTTTTTTAAACGTTCGCCGTACTGTTCACTGCTTCAAAATTTAGTGAAAAATTTGATTTAATTATTGCTAATAATTAGATTATTTTATATTTATATAAAGGTGTGGAGTCATAAATAAATAATGAAATAAAAATTGATATTTCATGAAGAATATTACTGATTAAATAATGTTGTAATGTTGAAATAATGTTTATTTTTCAGGAGAATGCAGCGACAGCACAGAATCAAGCGTGCACACGACCCAGTACCACACCAAAAGCTACCACAAATTCTCTTACGGGAATCCCACCAGACCGTACCAACACAACAATTCCAAATTTAACTATTCCAGTCAGTCGACGCCGGTCAGGGGCCGCTTCCAAAATGACAACAAATCGACTCGGTCCAGCAGCACAACAAGCGAAAACAAAATCACATTTAACGAAGGTAAGAACATAATAAACTTATTTTACACAAACGGTTTCAAACGTATATTCATTTTCTTTCTAAAACCTATCTATTTATTATGACATCCGAGTTAATTTGTGATAGATCATTCCAGAGAGCTCTTTGCGATTTACATATCGTTTATTTATAGCAGAGGTTCCCAAACTTGTTTGCCCTACTTACCTGATATTGATTTTTTTTGTAAATTTCTAACTGTAGTCAAGTTTAGTGTTAAAAACTTAAAGTAAAAACACTTGTTAAGTTTTATACATAAATTAAAACTACTCAAAATAAAATATTGTATCTGTTATATAAAATATAGGTAACATAAAATAAACTAAGCAATAAGTAAATGTTTTTAGTGAGAAGGATGAATCTGATGCTTTAATAATAAATTATCAACATTTGGCGTGAATTTTATAAGGTTTAATCTAAAATCTCCTGGGCTAATGATGTCCAGTCTGATTCTTTTTTTCGTTAGGAGATTGGTAACAGCGCTGAACCCCTTTTCCACTAAGTATGACGATGGAAAGGAAATTAAAAATTTCCTCGCTATATTCCATAATACAAGATAAGTAAGCCAGAATTGCTGATATCCGTTTTTAAACTGAACTTTAAGTTCTTCGTTTGTACTTAGTTCAGTCAGTTCCTCTTGTATTATGACATTCGTTTCTTCTATGTCACCATATGGGTTAATTATCCACGGTGGTATTACCATGTAAGCCTCAAACCTAGTTTCTAAATCTGAATAGAGGGCATTTAAATGTTGAACGTAGGTTGTTGAAACGTCGCTTCCTGTTGGATTTGTCTGTGACAAATTGGGGAACTGGGAAATTAGCGTCCAATATTTTGCTTCATTAGTTTAACACTGCATAAGAAACGCTGATAAGATGGACTTTGTTTTAATCTAAATTTATTTTTATCTTTAGTATCCAGAAATTCTAAAGTAGTCTCAAAAAGTGCAAAAAAAATCTTGTCAAACATAAGCCTTTCGAGGAGTAATTGATGAAAGTATTCAACGCGTTGCTTCAATGATTAATTGAAGAGATTCATACAATCTAACACTCAAATTTTTAGCAACTAAATAATGTATATGTCTTTATATTATAAGATAGTATAATGTAAG